>NW_020438989.1:348863-365677 GCF_000699045.2 Agrilus planipennis | reverse complement strand
ATAGGCGAGATAGGTTGGTAGGACACCTTCTCAGGCATGAAGGTCTAGTCAGAGACATATTAGAGGCAGAAACAGGAGTTAGGAGGGGTAGAGGTAGACCTAGATTAGATTACTCTTCGCAAATAGTTAAGGATGCGGGCTGTTCTAGTTTTAGGATTATGCGAAGTTTAGCTCAGGATAGGAAAGAGTGGAGGTACGTGTCCAACCAGTCTTAGGACTGACGACCTTATGATGATGATGAGTGTTTTTAAACATTTACTTGTACATGGACGGGCATAGGTACTATCAACATACATGAGTACATAGAAAGATACAGAATTTAAAATATTTAAAAAAAAGACATTGAAAATAGGGTTTAGCAGATGAATAACTTTGGAGCAAAGCAGTAGCAAAAACATGAAAGTTAATTGATACTGTTTTAAAAAAAGATCGTTGTTCAATTGCTGTACCTCGTAATTAATTAATATATTTAAGTAAGACTATAAATTTGTAACGTATAAAATATTTATTGTTTTAGGTATCGGCAGAAAGTATACTCGAGACAAATGTAGAAGATCCATCCTTTACCAGTAGCGGATTAACTTCCGTTACATTAGACCATAGCGATAATCTGCCACAAATTATGATCACCAAACCTTACGAAACAATATTAGATAATACTGACATATCCCAAACGATGGGGCCAAATTCCTATGATGTGTCTCATTTAACCAGTGTTGTAGATGGGAAAACTTCGACGACTGCACAACAAGCATTTCCTTCAAATTCACAATTTTCTTTTTCAACTTCAGAGGCTCCGAAAGAAATAAAATCTGCAACATTAACGTTAAGTAATAAATCTCAAGGAATATACTCCGGACCTACATTTAGTCAAGTCCTATACGTCCTAACAAGAAGGTCACCTTTCGATGGATTTTCGTATTTATTACGATCATTGCAATCTTATAATCTTCCTCCGGGGTTGGTAGACGTTCAGAGTTACGTGATGAGGTTAATCCGATTAAATTTTCTAAGAGTTCGAGAAATTCTGGACTACTTACAAAGGTACTCTCATCTACAAGAGACAGACTTAGCAATTATGGGTCTTATCCTTCTCGCCGAAACTTTACCCCCAAAATGTGAGTTGCGAGCGAATATAAACGAACTTACTTCAGCTGTAGTATTATTAAAATTACTTCAACAATCACCTATAGAAAGGTCACCATGTGTGAACAGAATTGTTCAAGTTGAAAAGCCTGTTAACTGTAATTGTATGCCTGAAATGACCTATTCAATAAAGACAACAAAACAAACAAGTGTAACAGTCGTTAAAGAAGCTTTGATAAAAGCTTTAACAATTCCATTTGTATCTGAGATGGAGCATGCATATAATGTAACGAAATCGTTCATTGAAAGTTCAGCAAATGTTGAAATTCTGAAATCACTTACATTAGATACCACTAGTAATCAACAGTTGTTGTTACGATTTTATTCAATAGTAAAACAAACGACCACAATTTCAGTTGAAACGAAGGAAGAAATCTTAAGGTACACGGATTATGTTCTTGGCAGGTATGCACCAGTCACACCTACTCCAGAAATTCGCTTTGATTATGCACTGCTGCTAGAGATATTACCGAATCCAGCAGATACGATCGAAGAACAGTATATTACATTGTTAAGCACTGCATTGAAATCCGAAGAGGTTTACTTACTTCTTAAGCAACAGGGTATAGAAAATATATCAGATCAGAAGAAACAGCTCATTGAGGTTTTAAAAATATTACAAATCAAATATTCTTCCGTGCAAGTCAAGGAAGCTGCCAAATATTATTTAGAATACCTCGAAAAGCTCGAGAGTCTAACGTTGATCGGTATGAAAAAAATTGAGAAAAGATTCGACTTAACCGGAATCTTCACTGACACACTGCAACTGGGTTCTTTACCGTCTTCAGCGAAATTAGCATTCAAGAAGATTTACAAATACATTGCCAACATGCACGGGAAGGAAATGGAAAATTTCAATGAATGGAACGAAGCATCCACGAGAGCCCAGTTTATTCAATTTTTATTCAATTATTTCTTAGCTCAAGATTTTGTACCGAGCGATGTTAAAACCGCTATAACGACATTAATTCCATATATCCAAACAGACGGCAAAGGTGCTCTTCCCCCCTAGTTATATCTTCCCTAATAAAATATCACCCTTACAAGTAAATAAATAGTAATGATTTACTATAGTCTTTTTTTATTATGGATAACAATTTCACAAAATAAACTGTACTATATTTTAAAAGTATTTAAATACATTATATTGATCCCCTATTTTGTATTCAATTGTTTAAATCAAAGCAATATTGGGGTTAAGAGTACTTTATTTATTNATACATAGACCATGTTCTATTTAATGTTTTACATGAGATACTGTTGTATACACTTGATGGGGTGAAATAGTACCATCCAAATTATTAACATTTATTTATTTATTATTTGAATCGTAAGACGTGTTATAATAATTTTAATGTTAGTTATGTTTTTAATTTATATGAAGTTTGGAGTAATATTTGTTAATGGTTGTTAATGTTAGTAACACTTAACCAAACCCAATGTTTAACTAAATAAATCTAGTCTTGAGAAAGTCCAACAACCTGGGCGAAACGACGGCTGTGGTTTTTTAAATAAATAATGTACTTTTAACCTCAATATTGCTTTGATTTTAACAACTGTGTGTAAATACAACTTTCAGGATTGGACTACAGTAGATAATCATAATACAATAATAAAATAAATTATTGTTTTAGTTCCTTTTGACAAAAAAAATAAAATTTCAAAAGCAAAAATTCCTTCAGACGTATTCATGTATCTACATTGTTCCTTACATATTATCATTTGATGCAAATATTTTCCAGTTGAAATATTTCCTATTTCCCATACAAATAACGAAAAGGTGTGAGATTTTTAGAATAAATAGGTAGCATTATATTAGCTTTGAATAATGCACTATACAAAATTAACACACTATTAGAGAAGTGACATAAAAGCAAAGTTAATTTTCTCATGTACGTTACAGTTAATGCGAATTACTGTCAATTCCACCTAGGCGTTTCTGAAAGTAGCGCTGGTTTCAAAAGCAGTTTACTAACATTTAGGAAAATTTTGTAATGCCATGAGTAGTTTCAATGCGAATTCCGTGTTTATTAATAGGTCCAGTAGTAAACGCACATTGGAATTAAAACACATTCTAATGACCTCCTAGAGGTATATAAATTCCGTCCATATGTAAATTCCGTTCGATCGTCCGTATTTAAAAAAAAATCCACGCCAAGGAAGAACTCATTCCGTACGTGCTGTCTTTTCCTATCCTAATCTCATGATTCCAAGCAATCAAATAAAACATTCTTTGATTTCTAAAATATCCCCAGTGGTGGCACTAGGGGGGTGTACTAGACGTCGTCGTAAGGAACCTCCGAAAATGCCCAAAAAAAAAAGTACAACCTAAAAACCTTAATACAACAACCCCATTCATAAGTATTAGATCAAAAATATGTTCAGCATTTATATTAGTAGAATTTTAAAATATTCACTCAACAAAATAGTGATGAACAAGGCAACACTAAGGCCACGACCGTCCCAGTCTTAGTATTGGTTTTGGTCTTGCTCAAATACTTCTTGGTCTTGACCCTGGTCTTGCTCATTTAATCTGATTGTTTTTTATAATAATTCTTTTAAGCACAAATTTTTCTATTTACCGACACAATAATTGCCTAAAATGTTGAAATTGTATGTCATAATGCCGAGCTGTTCATGACTTATAAAAAATAGTGTTAATAGTTGTGAGAGTTATGAAAGCTCAAGAACTTTCCCTTCCTCCAACGCATAAATTGACCTTTTAGTTAAGAAAATAGTACAAGGTCATCATCATCATCATAAGGTCATCAGTCCTAAGACTGGTTGGACACGTACCTCCTGAGCTAAACTTCGCATTTCCCTAAAACTAGAACAACCCACATCCTTAACTATTTGCGAAGAGTAATCTAATCTAGGTCTACCTCTACCCCTCCTAACTCCTGTTTCTGCCTCTAATATGTCTCTGACTAGACCTTCATGCCTAAGAATGTGTCCTACCAACCTATCCTGCCTATTTTTTATTGACTTCCATAGTGTCCTCTGTTCTCCTATTCTTTCTAATACCTCTTCATCATCCGCCTATAACACCACATGAAAGAAATAAGAGATATCAAAAAATAGTTAATTTGTCTCTATATTTCAACCATGTGTTATTCAGACATAGGAACAATATATTCTTGTAGATCTTTTTTTTCAAGCAATAGTAAAGTTTTTTTTTTTTTTAATATTTATTTGATATTAAATTCTAGTAAAACAAACTGAAAATTTCAAATACTAAAAGTGTTTTGTTCCAAGAGAAGAATATGTTTTTTTAGTCTTGCATATTCGGTCTTGGTTTTAGTCACGGTCTTGTTCGTTCGTTCTTGGTCTTTGTTTTGCATTTTCGTGACACCAAGACCAGTTTGGCCCATCACTAAAACAAACTTCAAGTAGGCAAATTTATTCAGTGTCAACTAAAATGATCACTACATTTATTTATAGATAAATATGGTTCAATATTTTTATTTTTAAATTTATCTACACATTGTGATTGTGATTACTCGTCGCTAATTAATGACGCACTACATTCCTTTTGTATGCACGAGTATCTTAATCCTATTGCGCATTTTAAAAAAAATCATTTTATTTTTTCATTTGACATAATCTTCACCTTATAACTAACACTTGAAAACAAACCGCTTATTGTGAAACTTACTTAATGAATGATGTAGTTTGTCGAAATTGTTATCTTTTATCAAAATAGGTTCTGTAATAAACAACCCCTTATAATTTTTTTACTAATCGACACTTGTTTTCCTGTATGCAGTTCAAATTTAAAATCAAAATCAACATATTGTTTCTCAGTTCAGGAAGTAGATGTCCATCTACCTAAATGGACCTTGTTGAACATATTAAATTCCACTAAAATTTTGGTTTTGTGCTATAGATGGCGTTTACGTTGCCGTTTGTAGGACTTCATAAAACATATACATAGACCATGTTCTATTTAATGTTTTACATGAGATACTGTTGTATACACTTGATGGGGTGAAATAGTACCATCCAAATTATTAACTGATAAAGGGCCGGGTCGGAGTAGTACCATCATTAAAATTATACGTGACTTCGGGGCAGACGTACCGTACCACTAGAATCTAAATCATAAAAGCACACCTTGCTGTCCAACTTTATCCTAAGTCGTTCGGATAATACCTAGCAATCATCTAAAAAACAAAGAAGAGAAGTTAATCTAATGCAAGTTTGTCCTTCGAAATTATTGCAGAAATTGGTGGAGTATGTACTTGGTGTTTCAATCGAGCTCTTTCGATCCCACCAGGAAGCATGAAAGTTAAAGACCAATACTGATTTGGCGATAACGGCTAATTCTTGACAAATTTTAATGATTAGGAGGTTGATTTCTAATAAATTTTACCATAAGAATATGCGGGAAATTTTTCCAATAGCACTTAAAATAAAAAGGTTGTGATAAAAAATTGAAAGGATTCATTCTATTTAATGAACAATATTGAAATTATAACAAAATTAGGAGGGGTAGAGGTAGTCCCAGATTAGATTACTGTTCGCAAATAGTTAAAGATATGGGTTGCTCTAGCTTTAGGGAAATGCGAAGATTAGCGCAGAATAGGAAAGAGTGGAGTTGCGTGTCCAACCAGTCTTAGGACTGATAACCTTATGATGATGATGAACAAAATGGATGTCGTAGGTACTCGAATTCAGCATGTGCGAATTAGTCAGAATCGAGTCTTATATTTACATGTTTAAAATCGAAAAATGTTTTCAATATCACTAAACTACCGTAATTAACAAAGAACTTCTCATAACTAATATTTTGTAATTACTGATACTTACGTTTTCCAGAAACTCTATTGGTATTTACATGCGCGTTTTTCGAATATGATAGACCCTTATTTATAGGTAAACAATATATATGTATAAATAATTAACAAATACAACATTATATTTTTATCCAAACAATATTGTACCTATCACTTTACCACATTGTTTCTTTTTATTCAAAAAACTTGAATTACCACAAAAGTACGTTGAAAATTAGTAATACCTAACATAAAGGGATACTCTTGAGGTCAACTTACTTCGAACGCTTCGATATTTAATCATAAAATCATTTTTCGCTGATAAACGAATTCATCATAAACCTTCCCCGAATCAAGATAAAAGAAACTCATAAAATTGTTTAAGACTTTATTTTTACAATACAAGTTCCATTCAATTCTTATGCTAGTTTACACTTAATCAACACACAAAGTGAATGAAAAACACGTAGACTTAACACATTTGACGGTATTATCTGGTCCAGTCAGGGTCGGATTGCTTTGCATGACCGGATGGCGATCGCCACTGCGGCCAGGTGACAATAGAGGTCAAACCAAAATAGAGGTCAAAACTAAAATTAAGGGCCAAAGCAAAAACATTGAAAAACGATTAACTATAAATAATAACCTAATTAAAAAACACAATGAAGAAGGAAGAGACGTATAACTAATGATATCGCTGCTATCAAGTATTGTGGAAACTACTGAAATAGAAATTTTTTGCCCTATTAATTTATTAATTTTTAATATTTAATCTTTGTGAAAGAATTAAATTGAATTGAATTAGATGTATCTGTACGTACCTATCTAAATTGAGTACTATTTCTTTTTAAATTTTGTGTGTCAAACTTCTATAGCCACCGGGATCAACACTAGTCAGTCCGATCCTGCCTAAGGTAAACACTACAAGAATATATATTGATAAAAGTTCTCTCTTCTTCATATTCTTATAAGCACAGATATCATTTCTTATTTTCATGTCATGAAATTTCGTCGTTTTATCCTAATATTTACGCCGTTGGCTGACTTCAGAGTTGCCTCAGTCACCAATATTGGTTGTTGCTCTGGAATTGCTGGCAAAACTTCGTAGTTTAAAAGAAACTTAGCCAGTGTAAATTTAATTTCCAACATTGCATATTTCTGTCCTGGAAAATAGAATAGATTTTAAAACATTTATTCAATTGCAGGAATATAAGAGTCGAGAGTCATCCCGTTTAATTTCAGCAATTGTTTTATGATAATGTGTAGAAGTGGAATGAACAAAAGAAAAAAGAAAAAACTCCATTATGTCTAAGTACCTAATTTTAAAACTTTAAAACCGTAATGGCAGTTTTAACATTAAATAACAAAAGGTATAAGACAACAGTGATAAGTTGGAAAATAGATATGAAGGCTTATTTAAGAAATAGGTATCCATTGCTTTGTTTGTTTTCTTTTTGTATAATTGAGGACAATTAAAAAAAATCAATGTAAAGTTACTAAATGAACATTCGATAAGACGCAAAATTTTATTTTGTTTCTACATATTTCAGACGATTTCAAATTAGATGATATGATTCTGGTCTCGTAACTATTTATGCGAAGTTAATATTAAATGAGTAAAATGGGTTGCCTAGTATAGGTACTCTCATCAATTTTTAGAAAATAAGCGTCTTATTATACAAACACAAAAGTATCCTAAATATTACATTATATGTGTATATCTATTAGGATCTTGGTTTCCATGTCATTTATTAATTAGTTTATTATTACAATTACATAAGTATTTATAATTAATTGTAGGATTCTTTACCGCACATGCGCCATTTCGGAAAATGCTGCAGGTGGAACAGTAACTTATATCCCTAGCTCCATTTTAGGTATTATTCAAACCGTTGAAGTGTGCAACCGTTAAATTTATTTGTAGGTTATAGCTACAGAAAGAGAATTCTGATTGTGAAAAGTGTCGTGTTTCTTTTGATATAATCGTCGTCAATAAATACTCTTTTTGCGGAAACTCCATTTTGTGAACAGAAACTAAGAGTGTGTGGTTCCATTTTGTTATAGAAGTGAACAGAAGCATGAGAGAATATTCTGTTGGTTCAAGTAGGTGTATTTTTAATTGATATTATCTGCCAGCTCTTACGATTATTGTACTATAATAATAGAGGCTTGATTTGTTATTCTGTTTTACCTCGTATGTTATTTTCCACTAAAAGCCGGTGCGTATATTACGGCAGTTAAGTAAAGATAATACTAAATCCTAAAGGGTATGACTGTTTTACTTAACAATATAAAATTTTAACATAATAAGTTACATAGACCTATACCAATCAGAGATTTGAAAGTAAAGAAGCAATACGGTTTTAGTTCCGATTTTGCGAGGTTAAGTCTGACTCTTTACCCATCATATTAATATTTCTAACAAAACTTGCGACGATGAGTTCGAGTCGGCTTCAGAATTGCATTAATGCAAGATATTTTATTCTCAAAATCCAAAAAATGCAAGTTTTGGCAGTTTGAGATCACTATTACAGAAAGTAGGTAAATTGACAAGCTAATAGGAGAGTAGTCACCTCCGTTATATCTCTAGTAGCCTAATTCTATCTTGGCCCTAGAACTGTCCTTGATGCACTTTAAGATTTTGATTAATCTCAAAATTCGAATAATATTTATTTGGCTTTCTAAATTTTCAGATTAAAATGTCCAATTTTGAATGTGCTAGGGCAGGGGTTACCAAACTTTCTGTAATGGAACAGTTCATAAACTCAGTAAATAGCGGAGTTTTTTGTGTTGGCTAGTTTCTGCTAGTAAAAATTAAAGAAGTTTTTAAAATACATCATTTATTTAGTAACTAGTTTTAAATAGGTACACCTAAAACTGTAATATAAATATAAAAATTAATTACTTAATAATGAATGACTCATGATTTAATGAGCCAAAAAAAAACACGTATCTTCTTGATGTCAGACACAATACTGGAAAGTTGTATAAACAATACAGGTTTGCTTTCAAAAACAAACGTGCTCTTTTGACAAACTCCCAGAAATTATTTAATGGCTGATATTTGTATTTTAGTGTCAAATGAGTGACACCAATTGAACCAATTGAATTAGCTGTCACAGAAAATGAATTCTGAACCCTGGAATCATCCTCACAAGCATTCGGAAAATATTAAAAAAAATGACGTTTTTAGGTGTTCTAAAATACTGTAGAAACTTTTTCATTTTTCTTCTTCGTTAAAATT
This sequence comes from Agrilus planipennis, assembly GCF_000699045.2. NCBI lineage: Eukaryota > Metazoa > Arthropoda > Insecta > Coleoptera > Buprestidae > Agrilus > Agrilus planipennis. The sequence continues at coordinate 356,512 of NW_020438989.1, read as the reverse complement.
TAATTAAGATCAGTAGATTTTATCGATAAAATCCAAAATTGTATGTATTGTACCGCGGATTGTATAGTCACAACAGGTATCCCTCTTGGAATTCTCGATCAGTTACCCTCATGTCATATGTGTTCTTCATACTATCGCGAGTATGTAAGAACATACTCCTTCACGGATGTCATCAAGACGCGTTCACACTAACCTAATCATCTCTAGCAACATCCTCACCATGCTTACAACTAAACTTCAAGTCGCATTATAGTCCCGGCTCCTGACTGGTTTCTTCCCAGTAATTTCATCGATTGACTATCAATACGTCACAATAAATAATAACAGATATACTCGTAAGTCTCTTTGATGTTTATAGAGCATCTTGGTCAAGTGCTTGTTAATAGTCTTGTTTATTCGCTCCACCATTCTATCGGATTGAGGTTGCAGAAATGTAGTCCGAGTTTTGTGAATTTCCAATATAAATGTCCAGGAATATGGTGACTTCAAAGTTTCAGCCTTCCCGAATGGAGCTCTATTGGTCGACTTATTTGACGACCTCTTCCGTTATAGTGGTGGCCGTCCGGTTGGATCAACCCATAACGATTTCACTTCGGTAGATTTAGCAGTCACTTCTTGCTAGGAAGGGTCGTTTTCCTTCCTTCCTTTTCATTGTTGAAGCGTTCATAGAACCTAGTAAGTGTCTTGTTTTTTCTTGATGCTAATCCGTGACAGTTATCGTTCTAACTTCCTCGTGCTCCTCAAAGTTCAATTTTTAAAGCGTGGTCTTCGGGATAAAGCATCGGCATTCTTGTGGCTATTTCCAGTTCGATGTTCTATATCAAAAATATTTTTGAAGCTTTTCTATCCAACGTGCTACTGACCCACAGGACTCTTGAAATTTAGTAACCATTTTAGAGGCAGATCCATTCCGGAGCAAACAATTCTTCCCATAAAGATACTTGAATCTGGTGTCTTCAAATTGGTTAATTTATTCCTTAATTTTTTTTTAATAGAATTCTCTTCCTGTTGACTTCAACTCCACATTTGATACCAAGTATGGCTATTTATATTTCAGGACAGTAGCACTAACTAGATACCTAAGCTACTTCTAATTTACTCTTCACTATGTTTATATCTCTCGGATTCGCTAATTCGCACATTTACCAACTAACTCCGGATGTAGGTCTGTTTATATTGTTATAAAATTCTTCAGAATAGTCTTCATTCTTCTCAAGAATTCCGGAAATCCTATTGTTAAGCAAGCAAATATAAACACTGCCGACCTACCCATAGCCAATCTCTCCCTGCGGACATACTCAAGAGCCGTCGATAATCAAAGTACTGATTATCATGTAGATGCTTGTACATAACACTGCCCTTTCCCGGATCATGTTCTGCCCTTTCTTCCAAGAACCTTGTCGATACCTTCAGCTCCTGCCCTTTTGGTATCCGGTCGTTAGATGGAAATAGCAATCTTCCGTTTTCAATTAGATGGGTTTCTCATTGTGGATTGTCGGTGGGTACATAAGTTCTATCCCAGTGTAGCGGAAGAGAACATGCTTCGTACCACACACTAGTTCAACCCATCCAAACCACATGTTACTTTTCACATGGTTAGATTAGTGCTCAGCATCCGGTCCCTTAACTCCACTAAAGAATCGAGTTTCCCAGACAATTCTTCTTTGGTGACAAGGTAACATATAAATCGGTTTCAACCAGTAAATTTAATACCTTTCTTCTATCTCTGAGTTGATCTTCCAGATCCGATATCAGACCAAATTTCTTTCTGAATACTACAGTCATTCCGCGGCTCATACTCAAATCTGCGGCCACCAAATTAGCTAGCGGGTATTCAGCAAATAAGTCTTGGGGCGTTTCAGATGTAACTCTATGACTCCAAATCTAGCCTCATTTCTTCATAGGTACTGGGGATCCGAAGATCCAGCTTGTACTCATCTACTCTGAGCATCTTCGTGGTTGTTAGCGTATGAACTCAATCGGTTAAAATGGACGACTTTTAGTTTCCCATTCGGTGCACGCCTAATCAAATAGACGACGTCAATTATTCGCTTGATTATTTTATTCGGACCTTCGCAATTATGTTGTGGCTTTAGTTATAGAGCTCTCTAGTAGATTGTACAGCTACAACCTGATCTCCTTCTTGGAATTCTCCATCAGTCACCCTAATGTCATATGAGGCAATCTGTCAGTAGCTATTTGCATGTGGGAACGTACTTCATCATGGATATAGTTAAGCTGCATTCAGAGTTCACTAACGTAATCTTCAGATTACTACTACTACCTAAACTTCAAGTCGCATGGCAGTCGCCAGTACTTTCATAAGAAATGACAGATAATAATCCCAGTTTCTTTGATGTTTAGAGACAATCTTGAACAAGTACTTGTTAATGGCCCTGTTCATTCGCTTCCCCGTTGCATCGGATTAAGAATGCAAGGTGTAGTCCAGGTTTTTTAAATTCCCCATATCTTTCAAATGTCCAGGTGGAGTTGAAATTTCATCCCTCACTCGAATGGAGATCTATTAGTACGCCGAATTGGTTTAGATCGGTCGTCTTCCTTCTTTTTTCATTCTCAAGGCAGTTTTACGGCAGAGACAGAGTTTTGTTCTTCGTTGATGTTGTCAGGGTGCTATTGCTCATCCCTGAAGTTGTGCTTGTAACTTCCTCGTGCTTTTCGACGTTCAATTTTCAGAACATGATCTTCGGGATAAAGCGTCGGTATTCTTGCGACTAATTCCAGCACTATATCAAAATTTGCCAACTAATTCCGGCTGACATCTAGAACAGATCCGTGCAAACTTTAACTTTGTTGGAACCGCTACCTGAGGTTAATTTGGGTCACTCCATATCCTTCAATGAGTACGAGAGAGTAAACAGTAATGACCCATATTTCCCTTTTTCTTCTCCCTTCCACTTCCATATCAAGCCCCTCCATCCCGTAGACGAGCGAAGCCCCTCTCGCAACTTAAATAATACCTACGAAAATTTTGCAATGATCGTCCCGCAGCTCAGGGGTAGCATGCCTAACTACGGTCACAATACTATAGGGTTAGACTATGGAAGAGGGGACTCACCTACGAAATGGAAGGGATAAGAAAAGGAAAGAATCATCTCACTCGCACTCGCAGGAGCAATGAGGAGCTCCTTGGCTGTACCTGAGGAGCACTCGGGAGTCAAAAGAGCCCAGTTTGCCCGGCTCTGATCTAGAGGTCTATTTATATTGTTATGGAATTCCCCGTAACAGTCTTCATTCTGCTCGAGGATTCCGGAACTCCTATTGTCACTTAGATATGATTTATTACCCTTCGCGCCTTTATTAAAAAGGTTGCCGATCAATGTCCGTTAGAATCGTTATGATAATTTGGGGGCTGTCTCCACCCAAGATCCAACTTTCAAGAACTAACTGACAATTAAAACGTTTAACTAAAGGATGAAATTGTACCTTAGGAATACCTTTAATATTTAGGACGTTGTCGTTTACTCGGGGGTATTTAACTAAAAATCACCAATCTTTTGACGTGCTACACATCACAATTAATCTAATTTTATCTAGTTATTGATCATCCGATATAAAGACTTCAAATTATTATAGCTACCTATGCAATTCCTCGGTCCTGCACTGAATGGTAAATATGCGTAAGGATATTGATTAGTAGTGTTATAATTTAAAAATCGATCTGGATCGAACTTCTCCGGTTCTGAAAAGATTTTTTCATCCCTTGCCATTCCGTATGCAAAAATTATCGCAATCGTTCCTTTAGGATATAGGATACCATCTAGAAAACAATACATACTTATAAAACATTCAAATTCTTGCCCTTACTTTTATAAAAAATAGCAAACCAGTGTTAACTTCAAGATAATAAAATCCATACGAATGTAATTTTAATTTCAAAATGTCGCACAAAAATGTTTCACCGATTAAACAAACACTTTACATGTGCAAATTGAATTTTGTGTTACTATCAAATCAAGTAGAGTGAAGTAATAAAAAAAATCTTATTAAATGACCAGAAATTGATAACGTCACAAAACAAAATATGTTTTATTTAATATTAAATTTGAAACTGTACATTTGGTACTAATTTTATATAGTTGGGGCTGGGCAACTTGGCTAACACATGGAAAATTAATTTTCCATTTTCCGGAAAGATGTTCTGCCGCGATGTCGGCTGTGCTGTCTACTAAACTAAACGAATTCTATGATAGAATATGATAGAAACGATACAGGAATAAGAATTTCGAGTGGCCAGTGGGTTGAAAGGTTAAAATTTTGTAGGGAAACATAATTTTCCGCGTTTTCTCCCTTCCTACAAATTGAATCTAAGAAAATGAAATAACGGAATAACATAACACAGTAAAAAAGTCGTAGAACATTTTATTTTGGAAAATGGAAAATGAATTTTTCACATGGTAGCCCCACGGTACAACTTCTCCTCTTATTATAATCAAATTTTTCAGAGGCAGAAGCGCGAAAATGGGGCACAATTTGTAACGATTTATTGGTGATTTAAAAAATCGATTTTATTGTCTAAAAAAAATTTGCCTAATAACTTACCAAACTCGATATCTTCGGCAAACGTTCTACCGTATATGGGAACCGAAGGATATAAACGTAAACCTTCTTTAATGGTCGCTTCGAGGTATTTCATATTTTGCAAATCGGTATAACTAAACGAATAGTTTCTGTCGAAACCACAAATTGATCGTATTTCTTCCAAAATTTTTTCCTGGACGTGAGGATTTTTCGAAAGGCAATGTATAGTGAAACTTATAGCCGATGATACTGTATCGTGACCCTGAAATTGATCAATATAATAATAAATAGTTGTGTATTTAAAAAAACTAAGTGTCGAAACCATTTTTCGGATAGAACAAGATCTCAATTTAACATATCTTTTGGGTCCATGAAACAGAAGGAACCAAAAAGAGGTAATTTGAAAGTAATTTTCAATATTATAAATTGCTTTCTGCTTATCGTTGATTCAGTATTGGAAAAATTCGAGTATTTGCTTAGTATACATTATATTGGCAGAGTTTTGTATGTCATACCAAAAGTCGCAGTAAGCTTGGCATTAATTTTCGTAACTTCATTCGAGGTTACTGTAAGCGCAATTTATTTATTTTAAAGGAAGACGCCTATCCTTTTATTGCACAAATAGAAACTAAGGAAAATCCAAACTGATAGCCATTTAAGCTACGATATTTTACCCCAAATATTTTAATTGAGAGCTACGTCAAATTAGAACAGTGATTATTGTTCCTTATAATGGTCTTCAAGTTTGCAACTACATAATACATTTACGTTTCATTACCCATTGTATTCATAATTAGGAGGAAAAATATTTTTGATTAGCTATTATTTTGTAATGAGTAAGGGAAACATTTTTCATTAGGTATTATTTTTGTAATGAATCTCTCTATCTTTGTACCTTAAATTTGTAATACTTTTTACTTCATGCGATCTTAGTACCCCAAATAAAATACTCCTATTGTACAGTCCTTACGCTCGAAACTGGCGGAAATTTTAAATTGATGTGGATGCGTGGTGGCAAAAGTAGGCAGTTTTTGTTATAACAATTGCAGCCCTCTTTCTTCAGTGTTCCTATCAAGGGCGTAGATTAGATATTTAAAAGCAGGGATCAGCTTATAAAATTAAATTAAAAAAATTAACTTATTCGGTTGCTTTTCTTGTTGTAGATATTTAAAATTTATATAAAAAAGAAATGAACGCAGTAATTGAGTTTAACGTGATTTATTTAAATGTTATGTTAGATAATGAGCAAGTAATAGGTATACAAACAGAAGAACTAATTGTTGATGTCGGTGACAGTGATATCGATTTCGATGAGGACAGTGAATGTGAATACCAACACTTTTGGTAAGATATGTTATGGACAGTGGGCGCGGTGGAAAAGGTTAGAAGCGTTCGAAATGTGTCACAGGCGAATGAAGAGGTATTAGAAAGAATAGGAGAACACAGGACTCTATGGAAGTCAATAATAAATAGGGGAGATAGGTTGGTAGGGCACCTTCTCAGATATAAAGGTCTAGTCAGAGACATATTAAAGGCAGAAACTGTAGTTAGGAGGGGTAAAGGTAGACCTAGATTACATTACTGTTCGTAAATAGTTAAGGGTATGGGTTGTTCTAATTTTAATCAAATGCGAAGATTAGCTGAGGATAAGAAAGAGTGGAGGTGCGTATCCATGATGACGACCTTATGATGATGATGATGTTTCTATATTATTTCCTAGTACGCTACTGTCCTATCTGTATTAAGATAATAATTTACGCCTATGGAAAACTTATTTGTGTATCGGTTCCTAGTAATTTACCCTAATAGGCCATACAGGGCAAGTATCTGCGCGTTCATCCGACCTGTACTCGTTACTGATATCGGTAGAGGAATCCATAATTTCCTTATTAATGTTTTTTCATCTATCTTTTCCTTATTCACAAAATACACAATGCAATTTTCTTTACGTAAGTATATAATTCTTTAAAACCCACGAAATCTCATATCTGTAGGGAAGCTCCATATACGATAGATCATATGATAGTTACGACACTACTAGTCTCGATCAGAAATGAAATCTCTCTGATGCCGTGTTTATGATAGCTTCGGTTTTTTTTTACTGATAGGTGAAACAGCCGGTCGACGGATTGACCATTCGTGTGCAAGGGGCCTTACAGAATTACAGTTAACATTTCTTCCGTGATTGTTTCCAATAACGATCATAGTGAAACATATTTGACCAAGTGGACAAAGCCAAATTGCGTTTAACTTTTACAAAAAAAAAATAGTTACCTACTAAAAAGCTAGTATTTCTGTAAAAATTGCCTTTGACTACTTACCTCAAACATAAATGTGTCCACCTCTTCTCGTATTTCCCTGTCTGAAAGATTGCTTCCTTCCAGTTTTGACTTCAAAAGTAAATCTAAGAATGCCAACTTCTTTTTGATTCCGATACCATCTTCATCATTGACCAGTGGGCTTTTTGTTTTTAAGTCATCTGTCCTCTGCTGAATAATCGATTCAGTCATCGAATGTAAAACTTTTAATGCCTTTTTTTCTTTTTGATAAAGACTGGAGAATTGAAATAAGAATTCACTGTGTAAATATGGTGTAAAGACTCTGAGCATTAACAATTCACACATAAATTTCACACTTTTGACATATTCCGAGTGCCTATTAGTTTGAGCGTTGATCTTAGTTCCAAGAGCGCTTTCTTAAAAAATAGGAATTTATTAGATGCCATTCCTTTTCTATCCTTTCTACATATTTAATTTGTACAACAGGTAATCGTTAAGGCTTGACAAATGTTGGTAAATTTAATTCAGTTATAATTTATAATATGTCCCAAGAAAAAATAACTAACTCCAATCTAATTTCTAATTTATTTAACTTCACAAAAGACCAATTTTTATAAAACATTTTTTGAAAGGTTAATATTCAATTATATATAAAGATTAAAGTGAAATTAATTTTCTAACTTTTACATATTGCCTGTCTAGCTTAGTGGTCAGAGCCTTGGTGTGTAGGAAATCAAATTCACTTTAGTTTAAAAATTATTTTCACAAAAGATTCTCAATAAATTTTAAATTAAAAAAATACTTTTAAAACATACTGTTACATATCAAAAA
>NW_020438989.1:345659-347712 GCF_000699045.2 Agrilus planipennis | reverse complement strand
GAGAAATAATGGCTTATTTACGAAGCGATTTTAAGCAATACAGCATTAATCCTTATCCGATTAAGTACTTCTAAATACATTGTGCATTTAATATAGATCAATATGGTCCTTTACAGCATGTAATTTAAATGAATATTTTCGAAGATATTACAGACTTAAAATGCAGGGACATAGCGGTTGCAGCGGTACCGGCCGGTTTGTATTGTCTAATGACAAAAAAGCTATGATTGTTGTATATAAAGACATTCTATAGTATAATTACTATCAGCATTGCATCCGTGCGAAACATAGTGTACAAATAATACCATTAAACCAATTTCTTAACCCCTATTCCGGTATGTTTGTGTGTTTGACGAAGTTTCACTTCAGTTGCGTGTTGTGTAATTACACGTTGTACTTTTCTTATTATATTAGAAGTTTTCATAATTTCAAATGCATACAAGGTAATCAAATATCGTTTGAATGTTCTTTTGCAAACAATAATAGGCCAATTTGGTCCCAATAGTCAGGTTCTGCGAAGGTATTGGTCAGAAAAATAGAAAGAAAATTGTTCACGTTGTATAAAATGTATGTTAGACGATGAAATAAAATTTCATCAGTACTTTAAAACGTCAAAACATTAATTTAATGATTTCGCTTAGTAACATCCCTCTACTAATAACCAAAGATCTGAATGTATTCTCATTGGCATCAACAGACACCGACAGACTTCGTCGTGTGAATGTACAATATTGGTCACTTGGGCTAGCCGTAATATACACTAATGTAGTGTAAATTATACAATGCTTTATTAAACTGCATATTATTTTGATGGACTTCCGGCGGACGGCTACCTGCTGTCGTTTAAATGATAGTGTGAATCAAGCTTTAGCCAACTCAAGAGCACTGTTCTCTGGAGCGACTACGGATTGTAATTAACTGACTTATGGCTACTTAGGTAAATTCCCGTTGTAACTTCAAAGAAATAGTTTAAGATTATTAATTAAGGTTTGTATAAATAAATTTATAGATGAATTATAATTATAAGCCCCTAATCAGGTTGCAACTGCGTGCTGCATATCAATTATGGAGTACCTACTAATAATAATTAAGGAAACAAATTCAGACCGTGCTCTAACAAAATAAGTGATGTCAAAGGGAAACCGTTTTTTAGCGTGATTACTTATATGCGTAGTTCTTTTATAAAATAAAATTTCCAATTATTCGCGTTAACAATGCCTGATTCTTCAGATTGGCTGCGGCATTAATAAATTTGTGTAAAAATACTCTGTTGTTTGTTAAACAAAATCGACAGTCAATATTGAAACCCAGATGAGAAATAAATTTTCTTTTAACAAATCAAACGTTTGCATATTGTTAAGCATTATCTATACGTTATAATATTGTTATTATTATTATTTTCATACAATAGGCACTGGTTTGCCAATACCGCTTACATTTTATTTAAAACTATCTCTAACCCATCCTTGTTAGATGCTAACACTGCTATATTATCTGCAAATCTAACCATACTAATCTTTTGCCTCTATATATATATTTATATATATATATCCCTACAGTTGTGCTGTCTTTAATAATATTGATCACGTCTTCTATGTATAGATTAAATCTTTGTCTGATTCCCTTCCTAATATTTACTTCTCTACGTTGCTGCTCCAGCTTTATAACTGGCTGTTGCTCTTTCTTTGTACAAACTAAGTATCACTCTTCTATCTATATAACTCATCCCTACATTTTTGTCCCATTTAATATTGTCAAAAGCATTTTGTACGCATTTTTTCTTTTTTCTATCGTTTTCTCTATTGTTACCCGTAAAGCTAGAAAAGCCTTCCGCGTTCCTCTACTTCTTCTAAACCTCAATTAAACTTCCCCTTATAGTTCTTCCGCCTTTTTTTTACAATTACAATAATAAAATAATATTGATTTTTCTTTTCTCCATTTACTCGAGATAAAAATGTTGAGTCTCTCAGAGTCTCTGAAAGCGAGACTCGAGTCTCCGTCTCTCATCGAGTATCTCTGGTATCGCTGAGTGAGACTCTCGAGAGACTGTCAA
>NW_020438989.1:341320-343160 GCF_000699045.2 Agrilus planipennis | reverse complement strand
TTGATCACGTCTTCTATGTATAGATTAAATCTTTGTCTGATTCCCTTCCTAATATTTACTTCTCTACGTTGCTGCTCCAGCTTTATAACTGGCTGTTGCTCTTTCTTTGTACAAACTAAGTATCACTCTTCTATCTATATAACTCATCCCTACATTTTTGTCCCATTTAATATTGTCAAAAGCATTTTGTACGCATTTTTTCTTTTTTCTATCGTTTTCTCTATTGTTACCCGTAAAGCTAGAAAAGCCTTCCGCGTTCCTCTACTTCTTCTAAACCTCAATTAAACTTCCCCTTATAGTTCTTCCGCCTTTTTTTTACAATTACAATAATAAAATAATATTGATTTTTCTTTTCTCCATTTACTCGAGATAAAAATGTTGAGTCTCTCAGAGTCTCTGAAAGCGAGACTCGAGTCTCCGTCTCTCATCGAGTTTTTCTGGTGTCGCTGAGAAAGACTGTCAAGAGATTGTCAAAAAAAACGTTTAGCGTCTCTGAACGAGAGACTCGAGTCGTTCATAGAGAGATACTCATTTCGTATCCAGTCTCTCAATAAGTGTCTTGATAGACATGGTTAAAATTTTCTAAGTTCAACATATTTCAGAGATCCCAGTCTTTCTTCGAGAGACTCGAGTCTCTCAATTTTTCATTTTTATTAATTCAGTCTCTCTCTCCATAAAAACACCTAGGCAATAACTGAGAGACTGTGAAAGACTGTGAGAGAGTGGAGAGAGACTGAATATTTTTGTCTAGGGTAACGACAACTTTTGAAAAATAACACGTATTAATTTTTACATAAAAGTGCAAATAGTAAATTACGTCGATATGTTAAGTAACCCTGACATTTGTATTTGGGATAACACTAAATCCAGTAACCGAAATTTTCTAGTAGGAGAGAGGGTTTTAAAACAAGACGGTTAAATATAACGGAATATAAGTGATGTTAACGGGGAGATCAAGTAAACATTTGAATTTAATTAAACGTTGTAAAGAACATCATATTTCAGTTGCTACTAGCTCGAAAGGAGTGGATTTTTCATGGAGATCCTTTTTTTTAATAATAGAAATCAGTTTATATTAATAATTAATGATTAATGTCCAATGAAACATTAGATGGTAGGAAGTAGGAAGAGTTACTATACAGTACATATGTATTTACAATATACAGTATGTACCACGGTAATCTTCAGAATTATAGCTGATTCTCACTATCCGTCTATACGGAGGCAGGCAACGTCGGTTAGTTTTACGTTATATTCACTTTATACAACATGTTTCAGTTAAATTTTAATATTTTTTTAGTAGTTAGAGAAAAATTTGCTTATTATTCAACCTATTTGTGAAATTTCTTTACGCACGGTAGGGTAAGTTCGTTTCATGCGAGTTGTTATGTAACGAAATCATACAACGCATTTCCCGCGCTGTCTGATGTATGCTTAGATCTTTAAAACTACGCAACGGATTTTAATGCGGTTTTTTTTAATAGATAGAGTAATTCAAGAGGAAGGTTTATTGTTTAATACATGCATAATATAGTAAAGAACCACTGATAATTTTAGAGGTTTGTAATGTGATGTCGTAAATAAACACATTTTTTTGCGCTTAAATTACAAACGCTGGCTGAACCCTACGAGATAGATCAAAATAATGTACTACAGTATTGTACACCTTAAAAAAAAGGTCTACAAAAAAGTCCGGGATGGTATATGTCTATCTCATAGGGATAACCCACAATAACCATTTTTTATCCTTTACTTTTTACGAGAAATAATGGCTTATTTACGAAGCGATTTTAAGCAATACAGCATTAATCCTTATCCAATTAAGTACTTTTAAATACAT
>NW_020438989.1:317626-340139 GCF_000699045.2 Agrilus planipennis | reverse complement strand
GTAGTTCTTTTATAAAATAAAATTTCCAATTATTCGCGTTAACAATGCCTGATTCTTCAGATTGGCTGCGGCATTAATAAATTTGTGTAAAAATACTCTGTTGTTTGTTAAACAAAATCGACAGTCAATATTGAAACCCAGATGAGAAATAAATTTTCTTTTAACAAATCAAACGTTTGCATATTGTTAAGCATTATCTATACGTTATAATATTGTTATTATTATTATTTTCATACAATAGGCACTGGTTTGCCAATACCGCTTACATTTTATTTAAAACTATCTCTAACCCATCCTTGTTAGATGCTAACACTGCTATATTATCTGCAAATCTAACCATACTAATCTTTTGCCTCTATATATATATTTATATATATATATCCCTACAGTTGTGCTGTCTTTAATAATATTGATCACGTCTTCTATGTATAGATTAAATCTTTGTCTGATTCCCTTCCTAATATTTACTTCTCTACGTTGCTGCTCCAGCTTTATAACTGGCTGTTGCTCTTTCTTTGTACAAACTAAGTATCACTCTTCTATCTATATAACTCATCCCTACATTTTTGTCCCATTTAATATTGTCAAAAGCATTTTGTACGCATTTTTTCTTTTTTCTATCGTTTTCTCTATTGTTACCCGTAAAGCTAGAAAAGCCTTCCGCGTTCCTCTACTTCTTCTAAACCTCAATTAAACTTCCCCTTATAGTTCTTCCGCCTTTTTTTTACAATTACAATAATAAAATAATATTGATTTTTCTTTTCTCCATTTACTCGAGATAAAAATGTTGAGTCTCTCAGAGTCTCTGAAAGCGAGACTCGAGTCTCCGTCTCTCATCGAGTTTTTCTGGTGTCGCTGAGAAAGACTGTCAAGAGATTGTCAAAAAAAACATTTAGCGTCTCTGAACGAGAGACTCGAGTCGTTCATAGAGAGATACTCATTTCGTATCCAGTCTCTCAATAAGTGTCTTGATAGACATGGTTAAAATTTTCTAAGTTCAACATATTTCAGAGATCCCAGTCTTTCTTCGAGAGACTCGAGTCTCTCAATTTTTCATTTTTATTAATTCAGTCTCTCTCTCCATAAAAACACCTAGGCAATAACTGAGAGACTGTGAAAGACTGTGAGAGAGTGGAGAGAGACTGAATATTTTTGTCTAGGGTAACGACAACTTTTGAAAAATAACACGTATTAATTTTTACATAAAAGTGCAAATAGTAAATTACGTCGATATGTTAAGTAACCCTGACATTTGTATTTGGGATAACACTAAATCCAGTAACCGAAATTTTCTAGTAGGAGAGAGGGTTTTAAAACAAGACGGTTAAATATAACGGAATATAAGTGATGTTAACGGGGAGATCAAGTAAACATTTGAATTTAATTAAACGTTGTAAAGAACATCATATTTCAGTTGCTACTAGCTCGAAAGGAGTGGATTTTTCATGGAGATCCTTTTTTTTAATAATAGAAATCAGTTTATATTAATAATTAATGATTAATGTCCAAACATTTGTTGCTATCTCTCCAGCATGTGTCTAAGAATTCGCCAGGACCCAGTACAATAATTATGTTTTGAATGTGCTACTTTAGGAACTAAATAAAAAAAAAAAATAATCAACCGGTGCTGACGAGCAGTCCTTGTCCCAACCATTTGTGAAGAAACTTGTAGTTGACAGATTTGTCTAAAATCTTGGTCGAACTTAAAATGAACTGTACCAATTTATGGTCGGATACAATAATGTGGGGTTCTTGGAATCCGAAACTTATCTGGTAAACATCGCCATATTTGTTCTTACATTCCAACAACTTCGGTAGAAAAGCTTAAAGACAAAAGAAGAATAATAAATAAATAAATAAATATAAATATCTCTATTCTTTTGTTTAACGATGCATACATATTTAAAAACATCTATAAATCGAAAAAAAAATTTTTTTTAGTCAATAGCGCACACGAGGCTCAAGTGGCGCTATTATTGATAACTGTGTTATCGAATGAGTTACACATATTCTTTTTGTAATAATAAATGCATGTAAATATACCATGATAATGACAAATTTCAGTGTCATTATTGACTAACAATTTTAAACAATATAAGATAGATAAAGAGACATAAATATGGATGACACTTCTTGATACATTCAATAAAAGCTAAAAGAAAAAGATAAATTTTAATCAAGTTTATTTTTATTTAAAAAAATACATTCGCATTTATTCTCTTCAATTATTACAAAACAATTGAATTGTAGTAAAATAAACTGAAAAAAGTAAGCACAAATAAAAAATTAATCAATATATGTATTGTGCGCAACATTAATGGGTCATATCTCGTTCCCCAAAGGTCGAAGAATATGCTCTTTTTATTGTAGAATTGCGTGAACTTTTTGTATCTCGGTTATTTATTGTTGTAAAATCGTGCAATATAAAATAACACAATTACATTCGTTTATAGCGAAAATTGTACCTATTACTCATTATAGGAAACAGATTGAGGTATCATTAACTACGTAACCAGACCCTTGCTTTCTTTGAAGGTGAAATTTTCACTTTTTTTTTTTATAGCAAAATAGAATTCTGCAGGAAATTAATGTTCAATCAGGCTGAAGTTTTAGTACCTACAGTTATTCGATATGGTGAGTACTACCTAACACTTTACAGTATAAAAAGATCCGGAATTAAAACCATTGTTTATTATAAATAACTCTATAAACCGCGATTTTCAGCGGTTCTTTGTCATTTGTTTAAAAACTATTAAAACAATACAACATGCAATTGACGTATCAGGATTCAGTTTACATGTATACCTACATTTTTTATACCTGTATACTATAGAACTTTTTAACGTAAATTTGTATTGTCAAAATTGTGTTAGCATTTCTAAGAAGAAGACATTTTAGATTTCCTAGACAAAGATAAAATAAAATAAAACAAATAGAATCTTAAACCGGATGATATGCTTTCTGCCATGTTTTTTTTTAATTAATCTTAAAATCTTATAACCCTTCATAATTTATTGGTTCAATATCATAAAGTGTTGCAAATTATGTTGCTATTACAAATTATCATGTAATACAAATTTAATTATACCGTGACATACATATCTACGTTAAATTCATAATACAGGTACCTACATGTTTAAGTTAAATAATATTAGCTTCTGTGATAATTCAGTTTCATTTAATTTTCAACAAAGGATTTTACATGTAGGATTAAACGAGTTTATACTATAAGAATACTTTACTGGTTTAACCGTTTTTTTGTTTTACTTTGAAGATACTTAAATCACTGAAATGTCACAGAGTGACGTCATGCGCGAACTGATTTAAAATGCGAACACGCATCGATCGAGCAAACTCACTCGCTTCCATAAAATTGTGTTGTTCAAATGAACAGAGAGCAAGTTCTAGGGTTATTGTTATTCCGTTGTCGAATAATAAGGGATAGAAACAGTCGACTGATCTGGATTCGTTCAACTAATAAAAGAATAGATGAGGTTGGTACCTTCTACAGTCTACACCCTATTTGATAAATGAGGCAGGATGCAAGAGAGGATGTTTGGTTAAAAATGTTTTTATTTATGTGACCACTAGTTCAAGATGATGGTGAAGATGGTAAAACGTCTATCGGCTGTGTAATGTGTAAACTCTAATGTACTTCAGCGGGGTACATCGGTATACTGAGGGGATACCCTCAGTACGTTTTATTTATCGTGGTGGGACATGGCTTGCCGTTAGCTCCCTTGGCGAGTGATTGAAATCCGTTCGATCAACGCGCGGAGATCGAAACTACCACTATCAGTTCTATGCAGTACCTAAGATCACCTGGAACCTTCTTGAGCGAGCGGAACTTATCTAATCCCTGCCAGTCTTAGCACGCTGGAGGAGATACGATGGCAGAAGATGCTACTGTGTCACCTCTATCCCCACATACAAGATCAATTACTGCTCCTGTTAATACAATCTCACGTCGGCCGAACAGGCCGGAAAGATCCGGATCTCTCTTAGTACCCAACCGAGCGGCATGGCCTAGAGGTCTAGACCATTGCTTAGCATTCGGGAGGACGCCGGTTCGATTCCGGGTCCGTCTGCCTTGGTCCAAGTTTTTCTGTGGTTTCCTTGGATCACTTAGGCAAACGCTGAGGCAGTAATATTCCACAGATAATCTTTCACTCTCTTCTGTCTTCATTTCGTCCGTCTCATCTTTCTCACCCGAACCACCACCCACCCATTCCCACGATTCCTGAAAGCAGGCTGAAGAGGGCCTTCTGCCCTACCTTTCGACATAATCCGGAGGGACTGCCCGCCCACCAGCATTACTGGCTGGTGGGAATGAAACACCCAAAAGTTTTTTTTTTTTTTTTCTTAGTACCAATCAACATTACTAGTGAGATGTTCGTAGAAACTATAACAAAACTGATGCTATCCTGATTCGGTTTTAAAGACCATTGTCGATTAGAATTACTGGAAGTGTTTCGATAGCACGAGAGGCGAGCTGTTTTAAGTCGTTCCATCTCCGATACTGTTTGTGCTGGACGCCACATGGGGCTAGCGAAACGTTGGAAAACAACTCCAATCGACGACGCCTTTTAAACCTGAGTTAAAACTAACTTTGAGTGTTTAATTCCCACCAACCACTAATGCAATGGGCGGGCAGTCTCTTTGGCCTACGCCGGAAGGTAGAGCGGAAGGTCCTCCTCATCCATCTTTCAGTAATCGTGGGCACGAGTGAGAAAAATGAGAAGGACGAATTGAAGACAAAATAGAATGGAAGATTGTCTATGGAATATTACTGTCCCAGCTTTTGCCTAAGTGATCCAAGGAAACCATGGAAAGATTTGGACCAAGGCTGACGGACCTACTATCGAACCGGCGTCCTTCCGAATGCTAAGCAATCGTCTAAACCTCCAGACTATGCCAAGCATCAGCTTATCTATTGACCGCAAAAAATTTGCCAATTTATCAAAGTATGGCAGCCCCTTCCAGTCTGATTATTTCGCCAACCCCAAATCGCTATTTGTGCTTAATATACTGCAAATCAGTGGGGGTACAGTTGGAACGGTGACGTCGGTAATTCCTCCACTCGGAAAAATCGCCATGTATGCAATCGGTCTTATACTGAATTAGAAGACACCGCAACTACTACCGTGCATGTCCTGCTTCTTTGGAAAGTTTGAGACTCTGTCCATCCACACTGGACTTCTATACTTATCTCTCTCTCTCTTTTGATTAAGGGTTTGTTCAATACATTTTATCCTAAATGATTCCGATGTAAAACCTTGGTGATATGACTTCTTCTAGTTATTCCAAACGTAATTTTCCTGGCTTATCATTAAGGGCAATGCAGAAGCGTGCATTATATTCATTGCGTGGGCTAAGTAACTGCACGCAGTGATGTGTAAACAGTCATTTTCCGCAAATAAACACTCTTGCTATATGGTATATTACGAGCACATAAAATATGATAAATTATCTTATTGTCTTGTACATGCATTTAATGATAACTGTATGTACACGCAACCTAATTTCATACATAAATATGTATTATGTACATACATAAGGAAAACTCGTTTAACTCAATTGAAACATGTGAAAGTTGTCTCGCAACGAAATCCGCGTAACTACTTTGAATTGTACTATTTTCATAACAATATAATTAAATAAAATATTGTAAATACATACCAACTGAATTTCTGAAGTCGAGCGCATTTCCTAATACTGGTATTCGTTGCGGGCCTGGTATCTTTCTTAGATAAATAATATATCTAAATTGCACTATTAGCCACGATAAAACAGCAACAACTAAAACAGTAATTAAACCGAACACTATTAATGCCAGCACCATGTTAACGGTTCGGCGTCACTCGCACGAAAGAGTGGAATTACAGAAAAATTTCTGTTACCAGGTTCTTTTAATGTGAAGGTTGGTCAATTACTTATTATCTGGCGTACAAGTGCGTGCTTATACAAATACGATGACTTGCACGGCACGTGAATGCAATATTTAACAATAAGTCTGAACATCAATTTCAATACGAAAGTAGCTTTGCTTTCTTAGTTGCCTAGCTGTATATAAAAATTCCGAATTTTACAGTTTGGCATCGACATACATTTATTTCAATTGCAAATATTCTCCTGTATTTGGCACTAATGGTGATACACGTGTTGCACAAATAAGGTTACAGTTGTTGGTCTATGTACGGTAAAAGGTAATCAAAATCGTTGTAGTACCTATTACGCTAAAGTTCTTTAATTATAAAAGCAGAAATACAGAAAAATTGCTATTGTGAACTGTACAGCAAGTAAAGCCGACAATGTGCCACGTTATATGAATTCAATTTTATTGACCTTGACAGTGAGATCGTGTTAAATCCAAAATGAAGCAGATTCATTGCGAGTATCGTGATGGACCGATCACTGAGGCTTTCCAAAATTACTGGATGTAGCAAACATTTTACTATTTTCATAACATTTATGCATTAAGAGAATTGATAAAAGATGTGTCGTTAGATCACTATATAGACTTCGATACAATTTGATCTCATACAGGCTCTTCTGATTCAAATGGATTAGGACTTTCAGGGAATCCTTTGTGCTGATAACATTGTCTCCTCTATTTCACATTTATTGTAAAACAAACTCAGGAAAAGTTACAAAACTTTATTTAAAAACCACAATAATTATTTTGATAGGTGTTAGGGATAGGGGATTTAAACTAGAGCGTTCTCGCTATCCTTTTCTTGCCGAATGCGTTCACCCTTTTTTGGTCTGCTACTACACTGTCTTTTCTTCAAATAGAAGAATAGTGAAGCACCGTTCTTCCATGTTTTTCAAAATGCAAAAATTGTTTATCTATAGAACAACATGGTCATGACTTACACCTAAGGTATTATTCTAATAAGGGGTATATATTATTTTTCTTAAGGGCGGATAAATGATTAGATTAGCCTCTCGATACTTTAAATTGTTCATATAAAAACTGAACAAATTAATACTTTAAGAAAATGCTGCAATATAATTTGAAACTTCCTGACTAAGTTTACATTAAGACTTCAAATAAGTATACTATTATGTATGTGTACAAATCAGGAAGCAGAAGAAAATGCGACCAATGGGATCATTTTCTTATTTTGTTATTACATGTCATAACAATTGTGATTTTTGAAATTCTAATGGCATGCCATTATATTGAAATAAACAAATAAATACTCATCATAAACGGTAAATAAATCAAAACTCATATCTTAAAGCTCTACTAAGGCAATGAGCAGCAATCGCGATTCGCAAGCTACATCTGGCTCTTTGTGCTCTTGTGTATGACTCTGTCCACGATCTGACGATTAAAATCGCGATTGTCAATGATTTTTAGTCAGCTCTCACATGGATCAAAATGGAGCTGTAGAAGATGTGCTTCTGTGAGGGGATGATGAAAATAGGGTAAATAGAAAAGGTTAGAACTAAGGAGATATTGAAAGAGTAAGAGAACAAGAAGGGCGCTAGTTAAGTCAATAAGAAAAAGGAGAGATATTATGGTAATATACCTTCTGAGACATATAAAGGTCTTTTATAAAATTAATGGCTACAGTTATCAGTTATGGAAATAGCTAACTCCGGTTTTTGGGAAATATGAAGATTGACTCAGGATAGGAAGGGCTATGTCCATCCAGTCTTCTATCTGGAAAGTTTACTGACCCAAGCACTAATGTGTTAAGATTAAGAAAATAATAATTGTGTACTCAACATAATTCGTCAATTTTGTATTTATTTTACAGAACTAAATAAAAAAAAAGTCATTAACCAGTATCTATTGCTCTCACTAGCAAATCTTTTGTTTAAAAGGAATTCTAGTATAATAAATAAAAAATCATCCTAAATTCTATTATCTACTACTTCCTTTTCTCTATTTTTACGTGTATCCCATTTGCCGATTTTAAGGTTGTTTCGGGAGACAGCAGAAGTTCGTGAACTGGCTCAGCGGGGAGGATCTCGTAAACCCTTAAAATTTTCGAAATTGTAGCTTTCATTTCCAACATCGCAAATTTCTGTCCTAAAAGCATACATTAAAATAATTTCCTTTTGTACTGGCATCTACATAGGGGCCGTTCATAAAAAAGTCACCTTTTTAGAACTTTCCCTCTGTCTTCATCACGTTAAGTCACACTTTCACCGACCCTCTTAACAAAAATTATATAATGTGGCTCATACCCTTATAAATGATATCTTTAATTATCTCTACGAGAGGTGGTCCTTCGAGAAAATCACCCAAGCACATATGTTTATTTAGATGCTTTCAAATACTTGAGAATGAAATTTTATCGCAATGAAAAATTTTAAAAACTGCCGAGTTAAAAATAAAAAATGCAACGTGTAATTATACAACACGCCACTGAAGTGAAACAAATAAACATACCGGGATAGGGGTTAAGGAATTGGTTTAATGATATTATTTGTACACTATGAATTTAAATTTTACACTATACATGCCGGAGTTGCCTGTAACGAACGTTGCATTGAAGCGCGCTTACGGCTCATGTGATCCCCACTACGAACTCGACTACGTGGCCGAGTAGAAGGGGGACATCCGTTGCATGAATTCGTTACATAGCAACTAGCATGAAACGAACTTACCCTACCGTGCGTAAAGAAGTTTCACATCAATAAATTTTTACATTAATATTTGATATTGGTGAACTACGAACATTACAATTCCTTCAACCCCACCCCCCCTTGTCAGATTTCCCCATGCTTAGCAATAGCCCTCCCTTGCCCTTATTTGCGAACATGTTATGAACGACCCCTTAGGAGATTTACTCACCTATGCAATTTCGTGGTCCAGCACTGAACGGTATATAAGCGTAAGGAAACTGAACGTTTCGAGTCTTATATAGAAATCTATCTGGATCGAATTTTTCTGGTTCTGGAAATAAATCCGGATCTCTCATAATTCCAAAAGCAAATATCGAAAGTCGTGTTCCGCATGGTATAAGTGTATTTTCTAAAATAGTAATTAACAGTAAATATATGTCGATTTGCTTTCATTTAAATTCGGGTAAGTCTTGGTAACTAGGAAGTCAAATGAGTCAGGAAGTCACTTCTACGCTCGCGAATGAATAATTTAGAAACTCGAAAAAGGTTTTTAAAGGTGTATATTTGGAGCTCGGCCAGTACGGGTGCGAAACATGGACCGTGGGCGCGGCGGAAAAGAAAAGGTTAGATGCGTTCGAAATATGGTGGTACAGGCGAATGATGAGGATACCGTGGACAGAGAAGGTTACAAATGAAGAGGTATTAGAAAGAATAGGAGAACAGAAGACTCTATGGAAGCCAATAATAAATAGGCGAGTTTGGTTGGTAGGATACCTAGGCATGATGGTCTAGTCAGAGACATATTAAAGGCAGAAACAGGAATTAAGAGGAGTAGAGATAGTCCTAGATTAGATTACCGTTCGCAAATAGTTAAAGATGTAGAATGTTCTAGTTTTAGGGAAATGAGAAGATTAGCTCAGGATAGAAAAGAGTGGGGTGCGTGTCCAAACAATCTTAGAATTGACGACCTTATGATGATGAGACTTGGTGCAGTAATCAAAGAAAACTATTTAAACCGTTGTACAATGTAAATTATTACTGCTTACCATAAATAATATCTTCTGTTGCTTGTCTTGCAAATAAGGGTACTGATGGATATAATCGTAATGTTTCCTTTATAACTGCCTCTAAATATTTCATTTGCAATAAATCTGCATGGTTACAGGATCGGGAAGTGTCATCCGCGTATATCATATTAAGTTCTTGAATAATTTTCTCTTGCACATCCTTATGTTTGGACAGCATATAGAGAATAAAGCTAATTGCTGAGGCAGTCGTATCATGGCCCTAAAATTAGCGATTAAAATATTACTTTTCGAATTTCAAAAGATGCTCATTCTTTTTGAATAGGTAGATAAGAACACAAAAATACGAGGGCGGTTTGATAAATAACTTACTTGAGACACATTATGCGTCTCATTTTATCTCATCGTCAAGATAAGATACAATAACTGTCGAGAAAATGACGAAACGAAGCAGGACATTTCGTTTTATCAATCTTCTTTATTAAAAATATTAAATTTTAAAATAAAACGTTCAGGTTGTTGCATTATACCATCCTTTGAACCCAAAATGTTCGATAGAAGAAGAAATAAACGACTTACGATTTGAAACTGTGGAGACCGAAAAATCCCAGCTTACATTAGTTTGCACAAAAATGAAATTAATTGACTCATATACTATTTAGACTCTAAACTGCTCCAATTTATCGTAACAATTATAAGAAATATTTTGTGGTGCCATTTTTCTAGGAATTAGCTTTCGAGGAAAAGAAATGAAATAAACTAGAATTCATGGTGGGAAGTAATTAGTTTTTTTTAACTATAATGGGTGGTTCACGTCCTTCCTGTGAAATTGTTTAACTTTGACCAAACGAGTTTAAAGGTGGTAGAACGAACATCGACAATGCACTACATCCTGGTACTCCGAAATAAGTTATATAACACCCGAGATCATCGACAGTCAGTATTTTAGTTTTAGCCGCTGTAGACGAATTAAAATGCATAAATTAGCAACGGTCACGGGTATCTCAACCAAGCGGATTCGCATTATTTTGCATAAGGAATTGCACACGTTCAACCTTTCCACAAGATAGATGTTATGCCAAAGTAAAAACGAATTCGAAAATAAACTTCTCCCACCATTTGAAAGTGTTTGAAAAGAATCCAGTGAAATTTCTGCATCATTTTTTTACAATATCCATCTTATTACTCCATCCCTGTTAAGGGTGCTTTCTGATGTGAAAACATCCCAAGATAGACGAAACATAGATTCACAACTATTCCCCAAAAACGAAACATCGGTCAAGGCAGTAGATTAAACACAGCGAACGGGATTCAAAAAAAGATAAATGCGTTCTGCTCGCTGGAAAGATGATAGCGTCAGTTCTTTGGGACGCTAAAGGGATTTTCGCAGTTAACTACCTTGACAGGTGAAACACAATTACCAGATAATGCTGCATATCATTTTTTAACCACTTAGAAGTCAGATTAGCACAGGAACAATCGGGAAAGGTCAAGAAAAAGATGTTGTTTCGTTATAACATCGCAAAAACTGTCGAATCTTGATTTGAACTGCCTTTATATTTTGCTTATTCACCAGGTCATACAGAAAGTAAACAATTATTTTGAATGTCTCAACGAAGTTAATTCCATCGAAAGACTCGCGCAGTTGCAAAACAATTGGGATAAGTGTCTTGAACTTCGAGGGGACTACGTTGAAAAATAAAGTACATTATGAAACTCAAATAGTTTAATATCATCCCCAGTCACTTATTAAACCTTCCTCGTAAACTCGTAAAAGTCGTATAAAATATTAAATGTAATTCCTACCTCAAACATAAATGTATCAACCTCCTCCCTTAGATCAGTGTCCGATAACGGTTTTCCATCGACGGTAGCCTGAAGAAGTAAGTCTAAAAACGCAAGTTTCTTCTTTATACCGAGACATTCGTCTTGATTTGCAAGTGAACCGTTCGATAGCAATCGCTTTCTTTTCGTTTGGAGCACTGACAAGGTCAGATTGTGTAAAATTTTTAATGCCTTCTTCTCGCGCCTGTAAATGCTACTCAGTTTATAAATAAAGTCGTTTTGCAAGAATGGATTAAATGTCCTTTCCATTATTATCCTGCACATATCCTTTACACTTTCTACATATTCGGAATGAGCGTTTGTTTGTGCGTATACTTCAGTTCCTAATGCTGTTTCTACAAAATTAAAAATTTATTTATCCAAATTTTAACATAAAACAGAAGCTTTATGAAACATATTAAGGGATTCTAAATGCAAATCAGTGTAAATATTTTATAGATTACACTTACCACAGATTATATCAAGTGCCAATAATGTAACGTAAGGATATACGTCAAAAGAATTTTTCCCGACTTCTTGTTCAAATTTTTTAATAAGAATGCTACAGTTCTTTTCAAATACATCAATAAAGCTCTCTAATATTTTAAAATGGAATGCTGGCGTTATAATTTTTCTATGACTCCTCCACCTATAACCTTCAGAAGGCAAACTTTTATTTCTACATACTTATTAATTTAATAGCTTATATAACATCATAAAAATGAAAATTAAAAACAATTCTATTTAGAGGAATGAACGTTTCCAAGGCAGAAATATGGTTTCATGTTTTAGTAGGCATAAAACACTGAAGATGAAATAGAATAAAACCCATATCATGTATACTATGTCTGGTCAATATTCCACAATATTAAAAGGTAACATCTGAAGGCAGTGTAGAGTGCATCTCATGATAGCGCCGTAACGTAAGGGTGTAAAAGTATTGTAGCGAGCACGAGTGTATTTGTGTGCGATCGGGCACACGTGTGCGTGAACGGCTTATCGATTCGCCGACTAGCTGCGGGCGCCTTTCTTCATGTGCGTCGTATTTGTAAATGTGTGTGTAGTACCTGCGTTCTGGGAAAGCAGTTAAACAGTTCAAAGAAAAAATAAACTATCCGGATGTTTCCAGAAGGTTCCCGAAAGTAAACAAAAGAGTATTTAAGGGAAGAGACGATCAAGCAGGACATTTCGTTTTATCAATCTTCTTTATTAAAAATATTAAATTTTAAAATAAAACGTTCAGGTTGTTGCATTATACCATCCTTTGAACCCAAAATGTTCGATAGAAGAAGAAATAAACGACTTACGATTTGAAACTGTGGAGACCGAAAAATCCCAGCTTACATTAGTTTGCACAAAAATGAAATTAATTGACTCATATACTATTTAGACTCTAAACTGCTCCAATTTATCGTAACAATTATAAGAAATATTTTGTGGTGCCATTTTTCTAGGAATTAGCTTTCGAGGAAAAGAAATGAAATAAACTAGAATTCATGGTGGGAAGTAATTAGTTTTTTTTAACTATAATGGGTGGTTCACGTCCTTCCTGTGAAATTGTTTAACTTTGACCAAACGAGTTTAAAGGTGGTAGAACGAACATCGACAATGCACTACATCCTGGTACTCCGAAATAAGTTATATAACACCCGAGATCATCGACAGTCAGTATTTTAGTTTTAGCCGCTGTAGACGAATTAAAATGCATAAATTAGCAACGGTCACGGGTATCTCAACCAAGCGGATTCGCATTATTTTGCATAAGGAATTGCACACGTTCAACCTTTCCACAAGATAGATGTTATGCCAAAGTAAAAACGAATTCGAAAATAAACTTCTCCCACCATTTGAAAGTGTTTGAAAAGAATCCAGTGAAATTTCTGCATCATTTTTTTACAATATCCATCTTATTACTCCATCCCTGTTAAGGGTGCTTTCTGATGTGAAAACATCCCAAGATAGACGAAACATAGATTCACAACTATTCCCCAAAAACGAAACATCGGTCAAGGCAGTAGATTAAACACAGCGAACGGGATTCAAAAAAAGATAAATGCGTTCTGCTCGCTGGAAAGATGATAGCGTCAGTTCTTTGGGACGCTAAAGGGATTTTCGCAGTTAACTACCTTGACAGGTGAAACACAATTACCAGATAATGCTGCATATCATTTTTTAACCACTTAGAAGTCAGATTAGCACAGGAACAATCGGGAAAGGTCAAGAAAAAGATGTTGTTTCGTTATAACATCGCAAAAACTGTCGAATCTTGATTTGAACTGCCTTTATATTTTGCTTATTCACCAGGTCATACAGAAAGTAAACAATTATTTTGAATGTCTCAACGAAGTTAATTCCATCGAAAGACTCGCGCAGTTGCAAAACAATTGGGATAAGTGTCTTGAACTTCGAGGGGACTACGTTGAAAAATAAAGTACATTATGAAACTCAAATAGTTTAATATCATCCCCAGTCACTTATTAAACCTTCCTCGTAAACTCGTAAAAGTCGTATAAAATATTAAATGTAATTCCTACCTCAAACATAAATGTATCAACCTCCTCCCTTAGATCAGTGTCCGATAACGGTTTTCCATCGACGGTAGCCTGAAGAAGTAAGTCTAAAAACGCAAGTTTCTTCTTTATACCGAGACATTCGTCTTGATTTGCAAGTGAACCGTTCGATAGCAATCGCTTTCTTTTCGTTTGGAGCACTGACAAGGTCAGATTGTGTAAAATTTTTAATGCCTTCTTCTCGCGCCTGTAAATGCTACTCAGTTTATAAATAAAGTCGTTTTGCAAGAATGGATTAAATGTCCTTTCCATTATTATCCTGCACATATCCTTTACACTTTCTACATATTCGGAATGAGCGTTTGTTTGTGCGTATACTTCAGTTCCTAATGCTGTTTCTACAAAATTAAAAATTTATTTATCCAAATTTTAACATAAAACAGAAGCTTTATGAAACATATTAAGGGATTCTAAATGCAAATCAGTGTAAATATTTTATAGATTACACTTACCACAGATTATATCAAGTGCCAATAATGTAACGTAAGGATATACGTCAAAAGAATTTTTCCCGACTTCTTGTTCAAATTTTTTAATAAGAATGCTACAGTTCTTTTCAAATACATCAATAAAGCTCTCTAATATTTTAAAATGGAATGCTGGCGTTATAATTTTTCTATGACTCCTCCACCTATAACCTTCAGAAGGCAAACTTTTATTTCTACATACTTATTAATTTAATAGCTTATATAACATCATAAAAATGAAAATTAAAAACAATTCTATTTAGAGGAATGAACGTTTCCAAGGCAGAAATATGGTTTCATGTTTTAGTAGGCATAAAACACTGAAGATGAAATAGAATAAAACCCATATCATGTATACTATGTCTGGTCAATATTCCACAATATTAAAAGGTAACATCTGAAGGCAGTGTAGAGTGCATCTCATGATAGCGCCGTAACGTAAGGGTGTAAAAGTATTGTAGCGAGCACGAGTGTATTTGTGTGCGATCGGGCACACGTGTGCGTGAACGGCTTATCGATTCGCCGACTAGCTGCGGGCGCCTTTCTTCATGTGCGTCGTATTTGTAAATGTGTGTGTAGTACCTGCGTTCTGGGAAAGCAGTTAAACAGTTCAAAGAAAAAATAAACTATCCGGATGTTTCCAGAAGGTTCCCGAAAGTAAACAAAAGAGTATTTAAGGGAAGAGACGATCGCCGAGAGAAAGAGAAATAAATTGACCGTTGCAGAAGTGAATCCAGAAATACATTGACAGTGATAGCAGTGAAATAAATAGCGCAGTGAATAGTAATATATCAACAGTAGTGTAAATAAATAGAATAATTCATAACCTAAGTTTAGTAATAATTTAATAGTGTTTTTAAATTCTTTAATAATTAGTGTAAATAAAAGTTAATTTTGTTAAACCCACAAAATACAAAAACCAACGTGTGTGAGATAGCTCAATCCATATCTTTTTCTTGTACTTTCTTCACCTTTAATTTTTCCGGAGTACTAATCAGACATAGTGTACGTATGTTGAAAGAGGATCCTGCCTATATCGTATTTTTTACATGCCCTTTGTATTCGTAAATGATTATATTATTAAATTATTGCAGGGTATTTTCGGTTAAGTAAAAACCCGATTTGCGTGTTTCTATGTAACTTTTACCCACGATTTGGTCCATATTAAACAATCAAAAAATAACAAATGCATACATAAACGAAGATGGAATCCTATAGATTTCTCCCGACAACCTTCTCTTCGTTTCCATTAAGTCCCATCGAAATCATTTTAACCGTTTCGAGGATTAGTCGGTACAGACAGGCAGACAGACAGACAAAAGCTTTTGTAAGTTTGTTTGTGTCTTAATAGCACTATGTACACAAATGACATTCAATACGACTGCAACGTCATACGTGATCGGCAAACAACTTCCTTTTATCGAATGTATTTCAAATTGTTAACAACTTATAACAGAACTTCTCACAGAAATTTAGGCAAAATTAAGGTCTAAGAAACAACTCGGAATGCAGTTTAATATTTTATTACTTTATTCTGATTCGTCAGCAACTCAATATTTTTATTTGCAACATCAACATGAAATCACTTTTCGATTTTGACCTACTACAAATATCCTCAAATTAATGAGGAAAATATTTTTGTTGCTGTTGTCACCCCCCGCCGGGAATCGAACCAGGGCTTTGGTGCGTAAAGCCAAAGGTCCCGGGTAACAACAGCAATAAAAATATTTTCCTCATTAATTTGAGGAAATTTGTAGTAGGTCAAAATCGAAAAGTGATTTCATGTTGATGTTGCATATTAACATTAACCAGTATTAGTAATTAAAAACAATGTCTTAAGTTTCAATATTTTTAGTCATTCTTTACGTTCAAGACTTTTGAAGAAGTCACACTCTTGAACAAAATTAAAAGATAAATTATGTAGGATAGAACGTTTTATTCTATTCCACATAATTGTTATCCAGTTTCCTTTCAGAATAATTGAATAAAAAACATAAGTATTGTAAGTATGCAGTTTTGAAACGTATTAAACTAATTTACATACCTGCGCTAGTAAGGAGTCCCATTCCTAACCAACTATGAAGACATCTATAATCGGAACTTTTTTCTGTTATTGCTGTTGATCCAAGCAAAAATTCTAAAAATTTTGGATCGGTAATGGTAAGCGATGGTGCGCTAAATCCTATGTATATTGGATACATTCCTCCATATTTCTCTTTCATTTCCATTAATTTTGGTAGTATATCTAAAAATCTGAAGAGTTTATTTTGTGTTTACTGCAAATAGTTTTTATTATCGCAGGATAAAACTAAATAAACAGAAATTTGTAATAATAAAAAAATAAAGTACATGGTCAGTAAATTATCAAAACTATCAATGAATCTCAATTTTGAACTTATGCAGTTTGTATAAAACACATATCTGAGCGCAAGTTCATGTAATATCAGGTTACTGGTAGTATATTGTCATCTACTGGTATTTATTATTAAACGCAGATTTTCACATGCTTGACAAGAGACAAGAGACGAAACTACGATCTACTTGATAACTGTATCTACTACAATCTACGGAGCAGTTTACATATGTATCGGATTGTTCGGGAAGCCATTTCGTTTTTTCTCGACAGAGAATTTAATTGTATTCTTTTGCACCCAACTTCACATTTAAGCCGTATAATTTTTATATGCTTTGAGAGCTCATATAGCAAGGCTTGTGTGTGAAAAATTCTAATTAATTCTACGCAGTTTTGCGACATATCTTATTGTTTTACTACAGAAAGGGTAAAAATGCTGTTCAAGCCAGAAAGAAATTGACTGATGTGTATGGAGAAGGTGTGTTGACAGTACGCCAGTGCCAGAACTGGTTCGCTAAATTTCGATCCGGCAATTTTGATGTCGAAGATGCACAAGGCCGGTTGAAGCTAATAAAGACGCGATAAAGGCATTAGTTGATGTGAACCGGCGAATAACAACACGTGAGATCGGATTGAGGTTAAATTTATTATCAAATTCAACAGTTTATGACCACTTGAAAGGCCTGGGATAATCCTCGAAGCTCGATGTATGGGTTCCCCATGTTCTCACAGAGAGAAAATCTGTGTCGCCGCATTGACGTCTGCGATTTGTTTCTCAAACGTCACGAAAATGATCCGTTTTTGAAGCGCATCATCACTGGGGACGAAAAATGGGTTGTATACAACAATGTCAAACGCAAGAGGTCATGGAGCAAAAAAGATGAACCGGCTCAAACCATTTCCAAAGCCGATATTCACCAAAAAAAGGTGATGCTGTCTGTTTGGTGGGATTTTAAAGGAATCGTTTTTTTTTAGCTTTTACCGGATAACACAACGATTAATTCGGAAGTCTACTGTCATCAGCTGGACAAACTGAATGATGCACTTCAACAGAAAAGGTCAGAACTAATCAACAGGAAAGGTGTAGTGTTTCACCAAGACAACGCGAGACCTCACACAAGTTTGGTCACTCGCCAAAAGCTTTTACAGCTTGAATGGGATACAATGCTACACCCACCATATTCTCCAGACCTGGCACCATCGGATTATTATTTGTTCCGGTCACTCCAAAATTTTTTAGACGGTAAAACCTTCACCTCAAATGAGGAGGTCAAAAACCTCCTCGATCAGTTTTTTGCCAGCAAAGACCAAAAATTTTATGAGCGTGGAATTATGCTACTACCAGAATGATGGCAAAAGGTGTTGGACCAGAACGGTCAATATATAATTTAATAAAGTATTTGTTTATAATACGAAAACTGTCTTTCATTTCCACAAAAAAAAAACGAAATGACTTTCCGAACAACCCTATAGGATCATTTATCTTGAGAAAATAAATTAACTGAATCTCATACACTTTCAATAATCTTTCCGATAAAAAATGGAGGTATGCCTTCGAAGGAGAAATAAGTCGGTGGATGGCCTTGATTGTGAACTTGACCGTGGTCTTGGTCTTCGAGATTATTTAATGATCAAATCCTTCTTTTTAAATCAGAATTCATATTTTTGATCCCAAAAACAAAAAAAGCGGAAAGTTATATAAAATGCCCTTAAAGTTGATTTGTTTTCAATCATTCAGTCCTTATCCATTTGAAATTAAGAACAATGGAATATACGAATTATCTTGGTCGAATCTCCATATCTCGGAAAAAGTTATGACTAAATTTCGTATGTTTTTTTTAAAATGGGTAGTCAACTGGGGACTTTAAGGGGGGCAACTACCCCGATTATTAGGAGTGGGTATTCAAAATTCAATCTGTTTTTTTATGGGAATACATATTTTTGATCGCATAAATGAAAACAGTAGAAAATCTTGTAATCAAAAATTAACTTGAAATTGGTTTGTTCTTACCTCTGGTTAAGAGTGAAGGGAGTTTGTGATTACTATATTTTCTGCCGATTCCACTGTTCAGAGTCAAAAATATGCATTTACTTTTTCAAAAACCTCAGATGACCTGAAAGATCATGGTTGAGGTCACATTGAAGGCCATCAGAACATTTGTCTAAATTTTATCCCAAAATAATAAGATTTAAATAAGATGCATACGCATTTCGGATATTAATCTAATTATTCTTAACGTACAAACGTTTCTCCTCCTATCAATACAGATGTCAAAAATATAAAAAAGTGATATCACCTGCAAATGACTTCCAAGATCAAGGTGAAAGTAACGTTCAAGATCGCCAACTGATTACCTTTTCAAAAGCATTGAACTTTTATCTAAAATATTTTCTAAAATAATGAGATTCAATCAAGATATTTTACTGTTTCAAGATCTCATCCTGTATAGGTGATAGGCACTTAAACCAAATTTATAAATTTAATCAACAAAGGAAAAGACTTCACATAAACAAACATTTTTAAATTAAAGGTATAAAATATGCTTTATTGGTGCATCATTAATTTGATATATTCGTTTTGGACACGAAATCGTGCGACGCCGTTTCTTTTTGATTTCTTTTCAATATCGGATTTTCTTTTAATATTAATAAATAACTATTTCGGTCATTGTAGGTACTATTGACGGTTGTAAAGTTTTGCTTGGATCAAAACCCGCGTCTTTGGATTATCTACAATACGTAATTATTTCACCTGTTAATTACGATACCTATAATTTGACTTTTAATGGAGGAAACGTTTTAGTTTTTGAAACGTTTCCATAATTTAATGATAAAGAAAAACATAAATGTAATGTTGTTTCCAAAGTTTCATATATTGCAATTTACTGCAACATTATTTCACTATACTGATGTGGTGTTGATTTGATTGATTTTAAATCATCAATTCATAAAGTTATAGTACCTATAATGAAAAATATTATAGGGAATTACAATAGAAGTTTGAGAAACTACGTTCAGTTATTATTTATTATCAAATTGTAAATAAGTATGCACTCTAATATCAATTATCTTTTTAATTTATTTTTTTTTGTTTCCATAAGCGTAACACGTAATACCTGTACATTCTAAGATGTTTTCTATGTATCACATTTAATACATCCTCAGCTAAACAAAGCGAGAGTAAATATTAGTGATAAAAAGTGTGTAAATTTTTTACTACGTCGTAATTTCGTTGATTTTGTATAAAAAACTAAGTAGAAAGAAAAATAAATGAATACTTAAAACGCGTAAATTAAAAAAGAATTACAGTAAAAAGTATGATGCATTAAGTAAACCAAACTTAAAATAAATACTGTTAACAAACTTCCGGACAGAAATCCTCTAATATGTATTTTATATATGGGTGAGTATATATGATAAAGGTATTTTTAGTGACCCCAGAAAAAAGTTATGTTTTTGAATTAAAATTAAATGTCTCTCAACTTCATAATGTGTATGTATTATGGACAAGATGATCAACTATTTTTTTAAAGTCTTATAAGCCTCAGGCTCTGTACTTTTTAGTTTTCTCTCTCCATATTTTTCTAATAGTTCGTTGTTCCCTTTTGAGTCATATCTTTCATACTTTTTTTGTCCAATTTCCTTTTTTCTTTGATATCTCAGCTTTTCTTTTTTTTAACTGGCCATTCTTTACTGGATTGTTTTTTCTTTTCTCATAACGTAATCTTTCAACTTCACATTTTTTTTCTCAGCCTTTTTTCCCACGTTTTTTTTTTTTTAATTTTTGTACAAGGCAATAAATTAATTGATTTTCTGAAAGATTTCTGATGGGGCCGTTACAATTCCAATACTGTATATTGACCCATATGCGTTTTTTAACTATTTTTAACATGTAATAAATTTTTCGAATTGTTTTATTGTTCCAATATATTGATTTTCGAAAAGTTGAGAAATAAGGTTTTGTTAAGTTTCGATACGTTTCCATTATAAAAATGCGGAAACAGATGCAGAAGCGGATGTGAGAATGTATGCGGAACTTCCGTAATTACGGAAGCGGTAGCAGAAGACTATTGCAACACTAGATCTAGATCTGTACGCGCTAATACAGCGTACTTTAATCGCCCATTCTATTGGCGCTGTCGTGGTAAATCGACAAAGTAAGAATCGCCACGTAAGTGCCTCCACTGTGACTTGGAAGTAGTTAAGAGTAAAGGTAAGCGCACTCGTCGGAAGAAGCGACATGAATGCATTTGAAGATGAATTCAATTATATATTCATTGAAATAATACACGAAGTGTTCCATACGAAAAAAACCAAATACAGCGTATTCGAAGTTTGACATGTTGAATGTAAAATTTTAAAAACCATCTATGCGTTTACGACACTGAAGTTACAATTCCAGATGTGCGTAAATTCAAGCTGACAAACCATAATATATGGTTGAATAATTCGAAATTATGTATGGCGATGCAATTTTCAATGCTTGTCTCGATTTATTCATTATATAATGCCAACGAAAACTCATTGTACATAACTAATATTCTATTAATGCAACTTGTATTTTCAAACTATAAAATTTAAAACCCTGTAATTATGAAATATTATTATAATGAACCATCAACGTTCCCGCTCGTTATGTGATCCAAGCAAAACCATAATTAAAATAAGTAATAATTATTCATCAGCACCCGCAATTAATCACCTGCAACATAAAATAAAAAAAAATCATCGTAGTAAGTGCTGTAAACTTCGGTTTTTATCTAGAAGACGTATTCTTTGTTAATTAATGGAAAATATAGAAACGCAATGTTCAATACACGCGAAAAGAAACATGGCATAATCATCATCACAAGGTTATGAGTACGACACGCACACCAGCATTCCTTCCTATCCTGATTTCTGTTTATCAAAAGCCCCGTGATAACCATTGTTTTATGTCCGTCGCTTTTTCCATCCCGATCTATTTGATTTCCTAGATAGCAAGAATTTGTGACTTCTACAATTTTTACCCTCACAGTCAATAGTTAAATTGGAAAGCTTCCTATCCTGAGCTAAACTTCGCATTTCCCTAAAACTAAAACAAACCACATCTTTAACTATTTGCGAACAGTTATTTAATCTGGGTCTACCTCTACCCCTCCTAACTCCTGTTTCTGCCTGTAATATGTCTCTGACTAAACCTTCATGTCTGAGAAGGTGTCCTACCAACCTATCTCGCCTATACTTCCATAGAGTCCTCTGTTCTCCTATTCTTTCTAATACCTCTTAATTTCTAACCTTTTCTACCCAATTTATCGTCATCATTCGCCTATAACACCACGTTTCGAAAACTTCTAACCTTTTCTTTTCCGTCGCGGCCACTGTCCATGTTTCGCACCCGTACAACGCCGCGATCCAAACATACACCTATAACAGTCGAATCCTAAAAATTTCGAGCACCGGTAACGTCCGGGACAAAATAACTTCCGGTTTTCTGCCGATCAAGGAATTAACGGGTATCGGCGGCTTTGGCGTCCGTGTAAAAGGGACAATGTACGGAATTTACTCTTGTGCCCTACTATTTTAAAAACTATTCTTTCTGTTTCTACTTCAAATATGTTTTCTGAATTTTTTGTTAAAAAAATTATTTCTACAACATTTTCTAGGTATTGATGTGTTCCCTACTTAAATCGATTTATTATTTCTTTTTAA
>NW_020438989.1:316055-317387 GCF_000699045.2 Agrilus planipennis | reverse complement strand
ATTAGCTTCTAAAAAAACATATTTTCTAATATCTTTTTAAAGCATACAAAATCGCGATTTTCATATGTATTCAGACTTTCAAAAATTCATTACTCGGATAATATTAACTACAAAAAAAGAATTAAGACCCTTTTTATCGAGATTAAATCAACATATATAAAAAAATTGTTTCGGTCAAAAAAAAATGTTTTTCACAATTTATTTAAACAATTGTGATTTAAATAATAGCCGACCGGGTTATCGGCTAACAACCTATATTGTTATATTCAGGAGAACCTTGCGAACAAAATTACTTTAAAAAAAATTAATCCAAATAATTTTTCCACTCACCCGCCCATATTTATTGGACTAATTAGTCTAACAAAATAACACTAATAAAAAAGAAAGAAATTAATGCTTTTATAGTTTATCACTTACTCGTCAAGGAAGTGAAATGCAAGGCATGTCCAACAATAGGAAGAGGAATCGGTCCAGGTATATTCTTAAGACACTTGTAAAACCGATAATTCTTTACGAACCAAAGGCACACAAGAAAAATTGAAAAAGAAAATACAAAAACGAGCCCAGAAGTTAACATCTTGAAGTCTTAATCACAAATAATACAAAAACTAATGTGCGCGTATCTATTGTACCTTAAAATTTATGTATGAGTTGTAATTATGTAACTATTACCGGAATTGGTCGACTACGAATTTGTTTAAATTGTTCGTCTTTCGGATGCGAAATAGCTTTAGAGGAGATGTAGATTTTGTATTGACAATTCATCGAACTTTTCCTTTTCAAAGTGATACTTTTCTTTTCTACACTTCCACAACGACAACTGGAGCAAGTCAAGGCTGAAGTATATTTTTTTCTTTAACAAACCGCATAAGTACAACAAAATAGCGTGAGTGATTGCAATATACGTAATTATCTATTCTGCAGAGATTGTTACCATTTTACTCTCCTCAATACCGATACTGGCGCGTTTAGTACTTTAGTCTAGGCAATATGGGCGGCTTAGTAAGAAAAATTATTCGGATTAATTTTTTTTTAAGCTATTTTTTCCTTAGATTTGGAGATGACATAGCAGTATTAGCATCTAGCAAGGAGGACCTAGAGATAGCTTTAAATAAAATGGAAGCGACACTGACAGACCAGTACTGTATGAAAATAAATAAAAGTAAAACTAAAATACTGGTATGCAAGGGAAGAAAAAGTAGGGAAAGAGCGAATATAAAGATAGGAGACAAAAATTAGAAGAAGTGGCTGATTTTAGATACCTAGGAAGTCAGATAAGTCAAGATGGAAGGAGTAGTAGGGATATAAAGCAGAGGGATAGCGCAGGGTCGT
>NW_020438989.1:285734-315975 GCF_000699045.2 Agrilus planipennis | reverse complement strand
TTTAAGTTGAAAAAAATACTAACAGGTTTATAAAATAGCAAATTAAAGATATATACTTTTTACTCACAAAAGTTTCATTTTTACTCACAAAAATTTCATTTTTACCCCATTTGGGGTAATTTACCCCGGTTCCCCAACCGCTGGTGTAGGTAGATAGTAGAATGCTTTTCGCACACCGCTCACCCCAAAAGACAAATTTATATATATATAACTACAACTGATATAATTATCTTTCTTGTATAATGCAATTCATTAAAATGTTTTCAAAATTTTAACCAAATCTTAATTACTTTTTATTTGAAAGTGAAAATAAATGAAATACATGAGTAAATGGAAATGAAACATGATAAACTCGGAATTTAAAATATTCACCGGTCCAATTTAAAAGATAACAATTACTCTTGTTCATTTATTTTTCACTACAAATTATTATGTAAACGAACTGGTTTGTAATACGTTCGAATTATTATTAAATGTATCAATTCTGTCGTATTATATCTATTACTATTAACATTAACATACAAACACATTCGGATAAGTATTACCTGTGGTAGGTACCTACATTATACATAGTTTTAATAAGTCTCGTGTTTCAAAACTCGCATGCAACTTGGAATTCGCATGATAACATGAAGACTAATGTATTACATAGGAGGTCTGGCTAATAAAATTTAATAAACGTAATAGAATTTAATCCAAATAATTTTTTCCACTCACCCGCTCTTATTGCCTGGACTAATTACAGTAGGAAATGCATCAGAATTTAATACTCGAAACACCTTATAAACAACTCGTCAATTTGGAGAACCCATCC
The DNA here is from genome assembly GCF_000699045.2 of Agrilus planipennis. Lineage (NCBI taxonomy): Eukaryota > Metazoa > Arthropoda > Insecta > Coleoptera > Buprestidae > Agrilus > Agrilus planipennis. The sequence continues at coordinate 315,161 of NW_020438989.1, read as the reverse complement.
TCTCAAGTTTAACGGCACGTTTTCCTTATATTTCCACACAATAATTAGAAGTGTCGAAAACCTGATGAAGTTAAAGTCGTTAGTAAGTTAAACTACTTGAGATTAGTCAAAGAGTACACAGTAATCGAAAGAAGTAAATGTAAATTTTCGTAAGAAATTTAATCTATCCTAATACATATATCAGAAATAATGTGGGATATTAGTAGGAAACATAAAAACGTTTGTGTATGGTCGGAGAATAGTGATGAGTGATTGGTCTTAGTCTTGGTCTTGATCTAGCATTTTCGCAACTCGAGGACTTATCTAAGACTGTCTTTATACCAGCAAGACCAAGACCAAATGAACAAGACAAGACCAAAACCAAATACGCAAGACTAAATGAAAAATTATTACTTCCGGTTGATTTATGTGCTAAACTATTTGAAGCAATTTTAATATATCCTTTTCTTGGAACAAAGCATTTTTTGTATTCGAAATTTTCAATTTGCTTTGTTATAATTTAACAATAAATATATAAAACAACAAAATATACAATGTGTAATTATACAACACGCTACTGAATTTAAACTTCTTCAAACACACAAACATACCGAGATAGGGGTTAAGGAATTGGATTAATGGTATTATTTGTTCACTATGAATTTAAATTATACACTATACATGCCGGAGTTGCCTGTAACGAACGTTGCATTGAAGCGCACTCACGGCTCAAGCGATCCCCACTACGAACTCGACTACGTGGCCGAGTACAGCGGGGGACATCCGTTGCATGATTTCGTTACATAGAAACTCACATGAAATGAACTTACTTTATCGTGCGTAAAAGAGTTTCACTTCAAAAGAAACTTTACCATTGTTTGGAAAAAATGATCTACAAAAATGACCTCGCAGTAAGTGTTCCTTTTTCCTATGTCTGAATAACATATGGTTGAAATATAGACAAATTAATTTTTACTTCTTTGAAGTCCTTTGTAGTATTTTTTTCGTTAAAAGGTCAATTTATGCGTTAGAGGAAGGGTAATTTTTCGAGTTTTTATGACTCCCACAGCTATCGACACTATTTTTTTCAACAGTTATGGCAAGCTCGTATGTATGACAGAAAATTTCGGCATTTAAAATAATTGTGTTTGTGTATAGAAAAATTTGTGCATAGAAAAATTATTAAAAAAAAACCATAACTATCAGATTAAAGACCAAGACGGAAACTATATTAGCAAAAACAAGACTTACGCCGAATAAGTAAGACCAAAATCAATACCGAGACTATATTTTAGTCGTCCGAAATACGGATTTTATAAATTGTAGAAACTGAAAAAAACCTACAATTTGAGGCCTTCACTGACTTGAGCGAATCAATATTAACAAAGAATATGGAGATAAATTGAAAAACTTGGATATAAACGTTGGTATCTCCATTGTAATTGTAGTTGTACGGTTGATGGGATTGCAGGAAATGAAAGTAAACTGCATCACTTTATATGTAGTCATTGTTGGATAAATAGTTTTTCCACAATAGCAATTTGGTGTTTGTCGTACCTTCTTGTTTCAGCGAATCCACCTGATAAAAAATAAATAGCAGTTTTAAATCTCAATAAACTTTATGAAACTTGACAACTGTTTCGCCACACAGCACAATTTTAATACAACTTTAATAAAGTTTATTGAAATTTACAAAAGTACCTTTTAATTTTTATTGTAGACTTCAATCGAGGATTGATAGTCACCATTTTATACATATACATAGTCTCAATGATCTCTCGTTCGTGTGATTTTAATTTTACAAACAGATTTTGAAAGTAGAAGTATCAATCTACAAAAAAAACGAAATCGCCTCTTTTTAGCATCTTTCATATTATAGCCCCCATGATAATTTTCAAAAGAAAACAATAACTAAAAATTTAATTTAGACATCATTTATTCAATTTATCAATGTAATACCTAGTAATACATAACGGTAATAATAGTAATATATGTAATATACAGTTGAGGAAAAAAAATTTGCCCCAAAGAAAATATAAGTAAATGATAATTTCTTGTTATTTTGTAATTCATATGATATTTTTCTTGTATTATTAGACGAAAAAACTAGTTTAAATTTTATATATAGCCCCCATAAAAAATATTTTTTATTTTGGAGAAATGATGTTGTTTGATGTTGAACACTTAGTGGTGGGGAGTGAGATGGCGTGGCCTGCATATGTCGCTAAATTGTTTAAGTTGAAAAAAATACTAACAGGTTTATAAAATAGCAAATTAAAAATATATACTTTTTACTCACAAAAGTTTCATTTTTACCCCCAAAAATTTCATTTTTACCCCATTTGGGGTAATTTACCCCGGTTCCCCAACCGCTGGTGTAGGTAGATAGTAGAATGCTTTTCGCACACCGCTCACCCCAAAAGACAAATTTATATATATATAACTACAACTGATATAATTATCTTTCTTGTATAATGCAATTCATTAAAATGTTTTCAAAATTTTAACCAAATCTTAATTACTTTTTATTTGAAAGTGAAAATAAATGAAATACATGAGTAAATGGAAATGAAACATGATAAACTCGGAATTTAAAATATTCACCGGTCCAATTTAAAAGATAACAATTACTCTTGTTCATTTATTTTTCACTACAAATTATTATGTAAACGAACTGGTTTGTAATACGTTCGAATTATTATTAAATGTATCAATTCTGTCGTATTATATCTATTACTATTAACATTAACATACAAACACATTCGGATAAGTATTACCTGTGGTAGGTACCTACATTATACATAGTTTTAATAAGTCTCGTGTTTCAAAACTCGCATGCAACTTGGAATTCGCATGATAACATGAAGACTAATGTATTACATAGGAGGTCTGTTCAAAATGTATCGCAAATTTTATGTTTTTCAAAAATTATTTATATATTCATGAATATTCATTTCGTCTCCTTCAAAGTAATTCCCATCAGATATTATACACGTGTGCCAACGTTTTTCCCAATCCTCTAAGCATTAGCTCCTCCTTCGATGCCGTCTTTATCTCCTCAATCGTAGCGTAGCGTCGTCCTTTCTAGGACCTCTTCAGTTACGGGAACAAGAAAAAGTCATTTGAGGAGTATGGTGACGCGGTATTATTAATGTGTTGTTTTTGGACAAAAATTCGCCCACAAGAAACGATGTGTGAACAGGGGCGTTATCATGGTGCAAAAGCCAATTTTTGGGCATAACTTGCAGGTAATATTTCTTATTGACCGTTCTACCCTGTGACAGAAGTCATGATGCGCCACGCCCCTGCAATCGAAGAAAACTGTAAGCAAAACCTTCACATTTGACCTAACTTGGTGAGCTTTTTTCGGTCTTGGCTCGTGCGGCAGCTTCATTTGGGATGAGTGAGCTTTGGTTTCCACGTCATAACCATACACCGATGATTCGTCACCAGTTATAACCCTATGGAGCAAATTTGGGTCTTCGAGGACAGAATCTAACAGTTCCTTAACAATGTTAATGCGATGCTGTTTTTGGTCGAAGTTGAGCAATTTTAGAAATATATATAATAACTAAATTTCATACATTTCCGGCAACATATATATATATATATATATCCCCATCGGGGACGGTACCGTTCCCTAGTTGCCGTTATAGTCTTACAAGTACAGCGTTCCATGGAACAACAACGAAACCAGAATCAAGAAATCATTGTATTTGAGTTTAAGAAGATTTAGCTTTTTCTTAGGTATTCCCATTGACCCCCTTCTCTGTATTTATAACAAAAGGGCCATGACCCAGAAAAGTCTGGGAACCTCTGATTAGTATACTTACGCCGCATTCGTTGTAATGTGCTTATAGTTCAATAAATAGGGAACGGTCCATGTTAAATTTTCCGAAAGTACCAACATGAAATAAAAAACTATGGTCGTATAGAACTAAAAATTGTAAAAAACAGCATTTTTTGCAATGGATTCACGATTTCTCGAATATTCTAAAAAATGTACACTTATACCAATAAAATCCTTGCTACTCTTTTTTACCGTGAAAGTACAACCCTTAAAGAAGCCCAAAATGTTTTGCGTCGAACCTTTTCTTGAGATAGAGGAGCCGATTTTCGAAAAAACGATCTGAAAAATTTTCAATATTTTATAATTTCCAAAAAGGATACTTTTATAGCTTACCAAGGGCTGTATTTACAGAGTAGCAAGTTAAAAAACGTTAAATTGCAAAAGCTACGCCGAAAACGATTTTTTTTCGATATAGGTACCCTGAAAAGTACTGCAGTAATAATAACGACAAAAAATAAATCGATAGATATTTTTAGTATCTACAACTTTCGTTTTTCGACTTTACAAATTTCTTAGAATATCGGGGATCCATTGGAAAAAACGCTACATTTCTTAGAATTTTTAATTCTATACAACTACGTTTTTGATTTCCTGTACCTCTATTGAACCATATTGGAGGCAGAACAGGAGTTAAGAGGAGTAAAGGTAGACCTAGATTAGATGACTGTTCGTAAATGGATAAGGATGTGGGTTGTTATAGTTTTGGGGAAATGCAAAGATTAGCTCAGGTTTGTCTTAGGACTGACGACCTTTTGATGATGGATGATAATGACCTCTATTGATTAGATATTGGTAATGATTTCACTTTATTTCTAAGATATCATTTCGTACTAAAATTCGAAAAAACCAATTAGCCATTATCATTAGTGATTATTATACCTACTCATTTTTAAGAACTATCTAATAAGGCCGAGCGAAAATCTGTCAGTACATTTAAACTGCGCCCATATTAGAAACAAATAGGAACCAAATTATTATTATGTATTAAGTAATAACACGTAAAATATTTACTTCCTGCTGAATGTTAAACAATAAAATATAACCTTCGCTTCAAAAGAATAAGTAACAGTCAATAGCAAATTAAAATTACTAGAATGTGAATAGTAAATATACAAAAAGCACATATTCTCAAATTCACTAGAAATTTCGTCGAAAAAGTGTACTTTGGTCAATACTGATCGGATTGTTTCGCACAGACTGCATACACATTCTCTCAAGAATACGTATAATAGGTACTTTATAAATAATACAGGAACGTCTTCCAAAGGGTAATACTTAAAATTGTTCGATTTTATTCTTTCCTATGGGGATGAAATTGTATTTCTAAAAAAATCTTTTGACTGTGTTAAATGGAACAAGATATCAAATATACCTACTTAAAAATGTAGGGATAAGTTATAAAAATAGAATAGTGATACTTAATTTGTATAATACTGGTATGCAATGGAAGAAAAAGTAAGGAAGGAGCGAATATAAAGCTAGGAAACGATATATTAGAAGAAGTGGCTGATTTTAGGTATCTAGGAATGCAGATAAGTCAGGACTCACGAACGGTTAATTAAGGTTGTTAAAGGTGTATGTGTGGAGCGCAGCGCTGTACAGGTGCGAAACATGGACAGTGGGCGCGACGGAAAAGAAAAGATTAGAAGCGTTCGAAATGTGGTGTTACAGGCGAATGATGAGAATACCGTAAATAGAGAAGGTTACAAATGAAGAGGTATTAGAAAGAATAGGAGAACGGAGGAATCTACGGAGTCAATAAGAAATAGGCGAGATAGGTTAGTAGGACACTTACTCAAGCATGAAGGTCTAGTCAGAGACATATTAAAGGCAGAAAGGGGAGTTAGAAGGGGTAGAGGTAGACTTAGATTAGATTACTGTTCGCAAATATCCGAGGATGTGGGTTTCACGTTAAAATATGAGTAGGTGCTTACCTACTTGTTGTTTTTATTGCGTTACCATATTCTTTTTTAAACTAAGTAATGTAGTGGCATCTGTAAAAAGTATTCGTATCGGTACTCGCAGTTCATTTTCATAAATCGTTTATTTTTATTATTTAATTTTTAACAGTTAGTCGTAGTTGTTAAAAAAATACCGTCTTATTATATAAAACTATCAAAATTTTTTCTTTTTTCATCCTTTTTTATTTGAATACGCGATTGAGTAATGTTAATTTCAATTTGTATCATTCCAAAAACGTTATCACATATGTATAATAAACAGTTTCCGTAGGTGTGTTGGAAGAAAGTATAAATAGATCTTACATATTTAGCGTTTTTTGTAAGGCAAATTCTTATTTTGTATGTATGTAGCATTAAAACACATTTTCAATTCAAACCTATGCATTTATTGGTTGAACTACATAATTGTAAACCATTATTTTAAATAAAGTCTTTATTGTTTCCTCTCTCGAATCCTTATCTTTATGCCATTTGAAGATCTTAGTGTTATTTCAAGCGATAACAGAAGTTCATGTACAGGATCAGCGGGAAGAAGTTCGTATCTTCGGATTACTTTTGAAATAGCCGACTTCATTTCTAACATTGCAAATTTCTGACCTAGATTAAAAAATTAAAAGAATTAATCAGTCAAACAATTAAAACATAACCCAGTTAAGTAAAAGGTCACTTCTCATCAGCACGCCGTAGAGAGTTTCATTAAAAGGCTAATAATGAGCAAACACAGGATTAAGACAGGTCTTGATCTTGCTACATAATTCTCCGATTGTAACCTTGCAATTTCAAATCTATCCTTACCATTGGTTATCATTATTCTTCAAGAAGAAAGTCGCAAAAATGAACAAAAAATTGTTTCCTCTTTTTGTTTAGTTAAATATGGAACAGCACGCACATCTCATAAGAACGATAAGTACCTATAGTTTCAGTAACATTCTGAATATGATGACAAGTTATTCAACAAGTGTCCGATTTCACAAAGTACAAGTTTTGGTTACCTATCCTGCATATTGTCAATGCAAGAAATATGCACTTTTTTCGTGTTTATTTTAGGGCTTTATTCAAACTTTTCTCCTCTATTTTTCAATTGTACAAAGGAACCGATTTTCTAATAATAACGCAATTTGTTAACTACATAAAATTTAATTGAAATATTTGTAACTACACTTTTCGTGCTTCATGTGCAAAACAAAGACAATAAAAGACAAAACTGTAGGATCAAGACTATTTTTTCTCATCGCTATAATTAACTAGTTCAACCGAAGTTGTTCCACAAAAGAAAAATTATACACACGCAGTATATCGTCTTCTACTGATAAGTAAAAACCGGCTTGGTCTCGCGTTTTTGTCATGTGTTGTTTTAGTTTTGCACATTTAACAAAACTAAGATCAACACCAAGACTAAATGAACAAGACCAAGAGTAAGACTCATCCGTAAGTTTCTCGCAAAATTCTCACCTGTATTCTAATACTGTACAATTACAAAACAAAGAAGCGGATCAGAAATTTTTTTTGTAAATAAATATAAACAAATTGCGTTATTATTACAAATTTGACCTTTTATTGCGACATTTTCCTTATAAAACAGAATTAAACAATAATAGCTTGAAGAATTCCATGAAATAAGCACAAATGAAAATAAAATTTATGAACTTGAACTTTCGTTGAATAACTCGGCTATTTATATTAATCATTTCATCAGTCCTAAGAGTGGTTGGACACGCACCTCCACTTTTTGCTATCCTGAGTTAATCTTCGTTGTTCCCTAAAAGTAGAACATCCCACATCCTTAACAATTTACGAACAGTAATCTAATCTGGGTCTTCTGTTTCTACGAAAGCGTAGAAGAGCCAAACATAATTTTCTTTTTAAATTTCGACTTGTAACTTGAAATTTCAACTTGCAACTCGAAAGTTCGACTTGCCGTGGTCTGATAAATGAATTGTTAAGTCCAGATATTTTATCGGTAATTACGGCTGACATCTTCAGTGATACTGCATTGACAACGTGGGAACTGAAGATTTCAGTCACACTTGCCAACGAAGCGTCTAGACCTAACATTTTATTTAGACCACGGTTCAGCCCGAATCATAATTCTACGATACCATTGATTCTGGCCGTGAAAGTCTATCATGCTTCTTATACTAATGGGTAGATCAATACTCTGTTGCATCTTTACAATACTATAGGTTTATTTTATTTTGCATACTAATTTTATTATTGTCGGAAATTTTAAGTATTATTTTCTATTTGTATACAAATTCAATTCTATTATTCATTTTATTATTTAGCTACAATTTCAGGTATATATTATTTATCAAATGCAAACAGTAATCTCAGTATTTTGGAACCATAAAATTTATAATGTATTCTACTATCTTATTGTAACATTTCTTCCTTTGTAAAGTCACGTTCGCTATATTACTGTAATTTCCAAATTTAAATTCACTTATTTTGTCTGTACCTGAAATGGGGTATTGACCTGACTGACAGGGTCGCCTTGCACCCTCAATGTTATTGTTAACGCCCACTGGCGAAGCTATTTATGTAATTAGTAATACACATTTTCATCAGTATCAAGAGAGTATCGAGTCAGTATCAAATCAGTATCGAAACAGTATCAACAAGCAACAATCAATTCATATTCAATCATAGAGCCTACTTTTATACTTTTACATCTAATTTTATTTATTTAGTTTATTTTAATTCTACGTGTAAGTTAAGTGTTGACTATTAAATATTTAAAACAACAATCGTTATCATTTACATAAAATAGTTTGCTCGCAATTAATTTGGCGTGTAAAGTGAGAATACCAGAAAGAACTCTTTCAATTAAAATATATTTTCTCACAACAAACAACTCAACAAGTCGAAATTTCAAACAAATAATTGTTTGACCGTTCTACGCATTCGTATGTTTCTGCTTCTAATATGTCTCTAAGTAGTCCCTATTATGAGATGTAGGTATGAGGTGTTCTATAATCAACTAATTTGGTAGATTAAAAACAACATAAAATGGATTTTCTCTTTATAAAATAATGACAACCAATGAAGTCAACATTTCGAAATAGTACGAATAGTATCGGATTTCCAAGGGAGCTTATTGCATCGAATATGCATATAATCACCTTAATATTGTTTAAAAGCGATTTTATAATTTAGGATGACTAGTCAACAATTTAACTATAGTTAGTAATTTTAGCCCAACTTATTAGATAATTAGGAAATGTATAAATGACAGAGAACTATCATAGGTTAAATGAACACGGTATGCCGTCTCACCACCCTGCATCTTCGTGATCTTGTATTCAACTCTCGACTTCTTGACTTTTATCTTTTGATAAATATTGATTTCGCTGGTTAGACGATTGCTAATTAACCCACTAAGACAGTAGGTAAATAGGTGTTAGCTTGCAGTTTTAAATAAACAATTTGTGATGTACCAACTTTGTACCAATAACTTGAATATGAATTTATGGATACTATGTAATGTTATATACAACCGTTACGATTAGTCTTGTAAAACACCAAGACTAAATGTACCAAAACAAGTCAAGACCAAAACTCTATCTTGTCTTGGTCTTACGTTTGCTCATCACTGCAGCTGCCCCGCACTTTTATAATGTCAATAACCTTATTAAATAGTTTAGATTACAAACGTTCGGTTCCCTTTTTGATTTTTTTTAGGTAGGTACCTATATGGTACAATTTACCCAGTTACATTTATCATAGCTTCTTTAAATACATTGTACATACCCAAACAATTCCTTGGTCCTGCACTGAAAGGAATATAAGAAAAAGGCGAGTGATTTCCTTCGCCTTTAACGAGAAATCGATTCGGATTAAATTTTTCCGGTTCCGGAAAATGTTNTATTTTTATTATTTAATTTTTAACAGTTAGTCGTAGTTGTTAAAAAAATACCGTCTTATTATATAAAACTATCAAAATTTTTTCTTTTTTCATCCTTTTTTATTTGAATACGCGATTGAGTAATGTTAATTTCAATTTGTATCATTCCAAAAACGTTATCACATATGTATAATAAACAGTTTCCGTAGGTGTGTTGGAAGAAAGTATAAATAGATCTTACATATTTAGCGTTTTTTGTAAGGCAAATTCTTATTTTGTATGTATGTAGCATTAAAACACATTTTCAATTCAAACCTATGCATTTATTGGTTGAACTACATAATTGTAAACCATTATTTTAAATAAAGTCTTTATTGTTTCCTCTCTCGAATCCTTATCTTTATGCCATTTGAAGATCTTAGTGTTATTTCAAGCGATAACAGAAGTTCATGTACAGGATCAGCGGGAAGAAGTTCGTATCTTCGGATTACTTTTGAAATAGCCGACTTCATTTCTAACATTGCAAATTTCTGACCTAGATTAAAAAATTAAAAGAATTAATCAGTCAAACAATTAAAACATAACCCAGTTAAGTAAAAGGTCACTTCTCATCAGCACGCCGTAGAGAGTTTCATTAAAAGGCTAATAATGAGCAAACACAGGATTAAGACAGGTCTTGATCTTGCTACATAATTCTCCGATTGTAACCTTGCAATTTCAAATCTATCCTTACCATTGGTTATCATTATTCTTCAAGAAGAAAGTCGCAAAAATGAACAAAAAATTGTTTCCTCTTTTTGTTTAGTTAAATATGGAACAGCACGCACATCTCATAAGAACGATAAGTACCTATAGTTTCAGTAACATTCTGAATATGATGACAAGTTATTCAACAAGTGTCCGATTTCACAAAGTACAAGTTTTGGTTACCTATCCTGCATATTGTCAATGCAAGAAATATGCACTTTTTTCGTGTTTATTTTAGGGCTTTATTCAAACTTTTCTCCTCTATTTTTCAATTGTACAAAGGAACCGATTTTCTAATAATAACGCAATTTGTTACCTACATAAAATTTAATTGAAATATTTGTAACTACACTTTTCGTGCTTCATGTGCAAAACAAAGACAATAAAAGACAAAACTGTAGGATCAAGACTATTTTTTCTCATCGCTATAATTAACTAGTTCAACCGAAGTTGTTCCACAAAAGAAAAATTATACACACGCAGTATATCGTCTTCTACTGATAAGTAAAAACCGGCTTGGTCTCGCGTTTTTGTCATGTGTTGTTTTAGTTTTGCACATTTAACAAAACTAAGATCAACACCAAGACTAAATGAACAAGACCAAGAGTAAGACTCATCCGTAAGTTTCTCGCAAAATTCTCACCTGTATTCTAATACTGTACAATTACAAAACAAAGAAGCGGATCAGAAATTTTTTTTGTAAATAAATATAAACAAATTGCGTTATTATTACAAATTTGACCTTTTATTGCGACATTTTCCTTATAAAACAGAATTAAACAATAATAGCTTGAAGAATTCCATGAAATAAGCACAAATGAAAATAAAATTTATGAACTTGAACTTTCGTTGAATAACTCGGCTATTTATATTAATCATTTCATCAGTCCTAAGAGTGGTTGGACACGCACCTCCACTTTTTGCTATCCTGAGTTAATCTTCGTTGTTCCCTAAAAGTAGAACATCCCACATCCTTAACAATTTACGAACAGTAATCTAATCTGGGTCTTCTGTTTCTACGAAAGCGTAGAAGAGCCAAACATAATTTTCTTTTTAAATTTCGACTTGTAACTTGAAATTTCAACTTGCAACTCGAAAGTTCGACTTGCCGTGGTCTGATAAATGAATTGTTAAGTCCAGATATTTTATCGGTAATTACGGCTGACATCTTCAGTGATACTGCATTGACAACGTGGGAACTGAAGATTTCAGTCACACTTGCCAACGAAGCGTCTAGACCTAACATTTTATTTAGACCACGGTTCAGCCCGAATCATAATTCTACGATACCATTGATTCTGGCCGTGAAAGTCTATCATGCTTCTTATACTAATGGGTAGATCAATACTCTGTTGCATCTTTACAATACTATAGGTTTATTTTATTTTGCATACTAATTTTATTATTGTCGGAAATTTTAAGTATTATTTTCTATTTGTATACAAATTCAATTCTATTATTCATTTTATTATTTAGCTACAATTTTCAGGTATATATTATTTATCAAATGCAAACAGTAATCTCAGTATTTTTGAACCATAAATTTTATAATGTATTCTACTATCTTATTGTAACATTTCTTCCTTTGTAAAGTCACGTTCGCTATATTACTGTAATTTCCAAATTTAAATTCACTTATTTTGTCTGTACCTGAAATGGGGTATTGACCTGACTGACAGGGTCGCCTTGCACCCTCAATGTTATTGTTAACGCCCACTGGCGAAGCTATTTATGTAATTAGTAATACACATTTTCATCAGTATCAAGAGAGTATCGAGTCAGTATCAAATCAGTATCGAAACAGTATCAACAAGCAACAATCAATTCATATTCAATCATAGAGCCTACTTTTATACTTTTACATCTAATTTTATTTATTTAGTTTTATTTTAATTCTACGTGTAAGTTAAGTGTTGACTATTAAATATTTAAAACAACAATCGTTATCATTTACATAAAATAGTTTGCTCGCAATTAATTTGGCGTGTAAAGTGAGAATACCAGAAAGAACTCTTTCAATTAAAATATATTTTCTCACAACAAACAACTCAACAAGTCGAAATTTCAAACAAATAATTGTTTGACCGTTCTACGCATTCGTATGTTTCTGCTTCTAATATGTCTCTAAGTAGTCCCTATTATGAGATGTAGGTATGAGGTGTTCTATAATCAACTAATTTGGTAGATTAAAAACAACATAAAATGGATTTTCTCTTTATAAAATAATGACAACCAATGAAGTCAACATTTCGAAATAGTACGAATAGTATCGGATTTCCAAGGGAGCTTATTGCATCGAATATGCATATAATCACCTTAATATTGTTTAAAAGCGATTTTATAATTTAGGATGACTAGTCAACAATTTAACTATAGTTAGTAATTTTAGCCCAACTTATTAGATAATTAGGAAATGTATAAATGACAGAGAACTATCATAGGTTAAATGAACACGGTATGCCGTCTCACCACCCTGCATCTTCGTGATCTTGTATTCAACTCTCGACTTCTTGACTTTTATCTTTTGATAAATATTGATTTCGCTGGTTAGACGATTGCTAATTAACCCACTAAGACAGTAGGTAAATAGGTGTTAGCTTGCAGTTTTAAATAAACAATTTGTGATGTACCAACTTTGTACCAATAACTTGAATATGAATTTATGGATACTATGTAATGTTATATACAACCGTTACGATTAGTCTTGTAAAACACCAAGACTAAATGTACCAAAACAAGTCAAGACCAAAACTCTATCTTGTCTTGGTCTTACGTTTGCTCATCACTGCAGCTGCCCCGCACTTTTATAATGTCAATAACCTTATTAAATAGTTTAGATTACAAACGTTCGGTTCCCTTTTTGATTTTTTTTAGGTAGGTACCTATATGGTACAATTTACCCAGTTACATTTATCATAGCTTCTTTAAATACATTGTACATACCCAAACAATTCCTTGGTCCTGCACTGAAAGGAATATAAGAAAAAGGCGAGTGATTTCCTTCGCCTTTAACGAGAAATCGATTCGGATTAAATTTTTCCGGTTCCGGAAAATGTTTTGGATCTCTCATTAAACCGTAAATAAAAATAATCAAGGGCGTCCCGGCTGGAATCTTAATTCCATCTAAAATATAAACAAGGAAATTACATACATTAACTTATAATTAGCATATCATACAAAAATAACAAAATAATTATTCACACTACAAAAACTGAGTTCAGTAATCTTGCATTTACTTTGGTATTATCGAAAAGGATATGTATAAGAACCTCGTACCAAGTAATCGATTATCGGGAGATCATCTAGATTAAGAATTGTAATAGGTGATTATTAAAAATTTAAATGTCTAAATTCAAGCCTAAAACTTTTACAAAGCATGCGTTACGTAACATAATAGGTAAGGGGGAGGGGCTCAGTAATTTATGAATTTTGCGTTATATAATTTATTGATAATCCCTTATCATGATGAATATAAGCATCTTTAAGAGGCTGTACCTTATCGAACTAACTTTGTTACTTGAGCATATTCTATCAAATACTATCACATAGCAGGTAAAAGTCAACGTTACCGAATTCGATATCTTCATCATGCATCCTTCCTATCATTGGAACCGAGGGAAACAGTCTTAATGATTCCTTTATCACCGCTTCCAAATATTTCATTTCATTTAGATCGGAATAAGAACAGGTTCTATCAAAATTATCAGAAAATATAAGTTTTTGCTCCATCACCACTTTATTCTGAATATCAGGGTATAATGATAAATTGTACAAAACAAAGCTGATTGCAGAAGCTGTGGTGTCATGACCCTATAAGAAATTAGAATGTTAGCGATATTTGAGAAATTTAACATATAATTAAATCAGATTTTGATTGCATGAGACAATAATATACGCTTTAACAATTCGATCTACATTTCAAAATTATTAATTACAATGAAGCTATTTGTGAGATGTGATTTCTTTTTGTTGCAATAAACAGTTCCAGAAGAAAGACAACTTCTGATTTCTTAGAGAATAACAGTTGTGTTATGTGTTGAATAGACGAAGGGACAGAAAAATAAAAGATTATTGTGGTTTTCTCTGTAAAAATTATATGCATTTCTTAGGTATACAAGTTAAAAATTAAAAGGAAGACTCACCCCTAATTACCACAAAAATACACTTTATAGGTGGGCTTTATCAGCGCGAGACAGATACCCACGTATGAAGTTGGTGAAACACGTGTCCGCTCAAATAAAGTTTTTTTTTGTGGTAATTAGGGGTGAGTATTCCTTTTAATTTTTAATTAATATTTACCACAATCTCCTCTTTCTACTTAGGTATACAAGTGTTTAGTTCACCACCACTACGGAAACTAGCCTTTTTTTAAAGAAAAGGTTATTGGAAGTACTACTAATATTAATTTGTAAAGAAAGGCGCTATAAGGTTTCCAAACCATAAAAGAAACTAACTTTAGAATAATAAGAGCCATTTGTGCCCTACCAGAAATATACTGGTATAAATTCCAGGACTAACATTTTATCAAAAACTGTTTTTTAATGGTACGATTTGATGGGACTCTTTTACTGGAACCGCTATCCACTTAACCAACTGTCAGCAAAGAGTTATAGGCCTTACTTAGTATACGATATAGCGATTCGGCAGGTAGGTGAAGGTACAAATCTTTAATTCAAATTCAGGTTTATTTTAACGTGAGGGAATTGATGAAGAGCAAATACAGTGAAATGATAAAGGGAGAGGATCTAAGAAAAATAAAGGAGTCAAGATTTGTAGCGAGGCTGAGGGAGATTTTGTGGAGGGAATAGTAAGGGTATTGAGTATCAAGATGTTTAGAAGGAGGGAGATAAACAAATTTCCTAGCAAAATTTAAGACAGGGATGAGTGTAGGGATTGTAAATATTAAAACAAGAAAGACGACAGACGGTGTAAGATAGTGATAAGCAAAGCAAAACCAAGACCAAGACTGTTGCAGTCTTAGTCTGGCTTATTCGGTCTTGATCTTGCTCAAAATCTTCTAGTCTTGGTCTTGGTCTTGCTCATTTAATCTGATATTTACGTTTTTCTTTAATAATTCTTAATAATAAAGCAAACTGAAAATTTCAAATACTAAAAATATTTTGTTTAAAGAATACCTACTTAAATTAAACTTGATTAAGACAGTTTCTCATAAATCCACCAGAAGTAATAATTTTTCATTTCGTCAGTCTTGGTTTTGCATATTCGGTCTGGTTTTAGTCTTTCTTAGTCTTGATAAAGCTAGTATAAATACAGTGTTAGTCTTGCATTTTCGCAAGATCCAGACTAAGTCTGCAAGATCAAAACCTATTTTACTCATCAATAGTGTAGGATTTCTGACAGGAAGATAGAATGCCTGAAAAATGTGTTAGGAGTATATAAGGATAGTACAATTCGAGAAAAATGCTATGAATTGTTGAATGAGGATTGGGACGGACTGAGTCAAATGAAGAAAATTTTAAAAAATAAGGGGTTCGTTTTTTGGTTTAGGACATTGAAAGTGGTGGAAATGAAAACTGTCGAATATACCTATGCGTCACAAGCATGGTGTCTTTCCCTTTTTTTTTTTCGCAATATATCTATTTCTATATCTTCACAACAAGTTGGGAATTCTCGATAATTTAAATGGAACCTCTGCTGTTTAATTTTACTTTATAATGGATTTTAAGTACTAGATGACAATACGTACAGCAAACATAAATGTAGAAACTTCATCCTGTAGTTCGGCATCTGATAATGGCCTTCCGTCGATGGTAGATTGTAACAACAAATCCAAAAATGCCAATTTCTTTTTAATCCCATATTCGTTTTCTGTCTCATCTGTTACTGAGCTGTTTCCCATTTTAGCTTTCTTATTCTTAATGACAGATTGAGTTGTGCTATGTAAAACATCAAGAGCTTGAAGTTCTTGCTTATATAAATTAGTTCTTTGATAGAGAAACTCAAGTTTGTAAACAATGTTTATTCCCCTCTTTATTACTAAACTGCACAAATCTTCTACACTGCTTGCGTATTTGGATTCTTTGTCTAATTGTGCATTAATTTCAGTTCCCAGTGCAGTCTCTAAAAAACTCGCACATAGTTAAAATACATAATTAGTTTAATTCGTTTTATTTCTATAAAAACAAGATGAAATAATTGAATAAAAACATTATCACCAAAAATGTATATTGATACTGCTGGATTGATGAAGCCTTTAGTTCTTCTAATTCAATAGTAATATTTACCACATATTATGTCTAAAGCCATAAGTTTAATATATGGATATACATCAAAAGATTTGCTGTTTACTTCATTCTCCAGTGTTTTTATCAAAATATTAGAATTCTTTTCGAATACATCTATAAAATTTTCCAGAATTTTAAAATGGAAAGCGGGGGTTATAATTTTCCTGTGCTTTTTCCAATGAATCCCTAAAAAAAGGAAATACAGATAAAACTGCTTTCGTTATCAATTCATTTTCATAATAAGATCCTTAGCCAGCAGACTAGCTGGATTTTCTTACACTGATGCTGCTGACTATTCATAATTATCATTCGTTACAAACACTAAATTAAATTTTCTGTGTGCGCTATAGTAAAAAAAGGCAGATATGTTATAAGTTAATTTATTTTTCTTAGACCATAAAGTATAACACTAAAAATAAATAAAAGTAAAACAAAAATACTGGTATGTAGGGGAAGTGAAGGAAGGGAAAGTGCGAATATAAAAATAGGAGACGAGAAATTAGAAGAAGTGGCTGATTTTAGATATCTAGGAAGTCAGATAAGTCAGGACGGAAGAAGTAGTAGGGATATAAAGCAGAGGATAGTGCAGCGTCGAGTCGCCTTCAATAAAAAGAAGTCACTACTGTGCTCGCAAACGGTTAATTTAGAAATTCGAAAAAGGTTGTTAAAGATGAATGTTTGGAGTAGGGCGCTGTACGGGTGCGAAACATGCACACTGTGCATTGTATAATGGGCGCGGCGAAAAAGGTTAAAATCGTTGGAAATGATGAGGCTACAGTGGATAAATAAGATTAGAAATGAAGAGGTATTAGAAAGAATAGGAAAGCAGAGGACTCTATGGAAGTCAATAAGAAGTAGGCGAGATAGGTTGGTAGGACACCTTCTCATGCATGCAGGTCTAGTCAGACATATTAGGGGCAGAAACGGAAGTTAGGAGGGGTAAAAGTAGACCTAGATTAGATAACTGTTCGCAAATAGTTAAGGATATGGGTTGATGAGGATAACGTGGATAGAGAAGGTTAGAAATGAAGGGATATTAGAAAACTCTATGGAAATCAATAAGAAATAGATGAGATAGGTTGGTAGGACACCTTCTCAGACATGAAGGTATAGTCAGAGACATATTAGAGGCAGAAGCAGGAGTAAGGAGGGGTAGAGGTAGACCTAGGTTAAACTACTGTTCGCAAATAGTTGAAGATGTGGGATGTTCTAGTTTTAGGAAAATGCAAAGATTAGCATGGGATAGAAAAGAGTGGAGGTGCGTGTCTAACCAGTCTTATGACTGACGACCCTATGATGAAGTATAATAATAAGTCTTGACATTTGAATCGATTATTTGAGAAACCGCACATGTTCATAAATTTAACATTTCGACTTTTTTTAGTTTAACACGATGTTTTACAATAGACGCAGTTTTCAAAAGAAATTACACATGTCCAACATATATAACAAGTCCATTTCAGCGCTAGTACGAAATTTGCATTTATTTGAAAAACCCCACAAATTCTGGACGTGAGACGGTTCTCAAATAAACGCTACGAATTTTTGGTTTTGACAATGTCGTCGTCTGAGACGAACTGTTCTGCAGAAGTTACTCCTAAAAAATGCAAAAAGGGGCTAAAACAAGTTATTTATCGAAATGAAGTGTTAAAGGTGCACGAGTGAAGGGCAAGGAATATCTGAATTGCAGAGGCAACAAAGTAAATGCACGGACAATGGGTGAACCATGTCGATATGACAAATACTTTTGTTTCTGTTAAAAATATCTCACGTCCGTTTTTAACTATTAGATGTAGGTCACGCTGTTTTCTTAAAATTCCCGAAAGTGATCGGCAAGAGATTTTTAATAAATTTTATGATCTAGAAACGAAAAATGAACAGGACGTATATTTACAAGCTTTAAATGAGTGTTTAATAACTTCAAAAAAACGACCCAGAGTAGATCAAATAATGTAAAATCAAAAAGTAAATCATACAAATACTATGTGTGTTCCAGTTCGGGAAAGTATAATGTCTTTAAAACCACTGTAGACCGTCTTCGGCGCTTGGCTAACTTATTGTCATTGAGAAAATCATCTCATTATAGAAGAGGTAAAAATGCCCCAAGGAATGCAAAGCCTAGAAGAGTGGTCAGGCAAGTATCACTATCAATACCTCAGTAAAAAATTGGATGTTAAGGAAATGCACGAATTGTTTCTCACAAACAATCCTGAATCATCTGTAAAGTACAGCTTTTACCGCAAGATATTCTAGGAACGTTTCAAGTTATCTTTTGATAGACCACCACCACCTGCTGTACCTACGAGGAGCTTTCCAACAAAATAAAGTCTACGGCAGTACATTGTTAAACATGTAGCTGTGGCAGAGAAAATTATTCACCAAAGATGAGCCAAAAAATTCTATAGCAAAATGAGGTAGATTTAAGAATTATGCTAAACAAATGCCAATGTAGAAGCAATTTGCGTGGACTACATACAAAATCTTTCCCTCCCTGTTATTCCAGTTCAAGGCACATTTTATCTGCATCAACTAAATGTCAGTGTTTTTAATATCAACGAACTTAAAACTGGAAAAACCAGGTTTTATGTACATATACCAGGAATGTATGGACAAAAAAAAATCCGACCAACATTGAGTATGTTCATATTTTTTTTGACGAATGCGGAGGTTAGAATAAGAACCATTCAGTTATTACAATGTGCTTAGGCTTCACAGATCTCAGACGATTTCAAAATTTGAACCAATATTTCCCCATCAGGGAGCACTCCTACATGTCATGCGACAGGGATTTCGCCGTGGTAAAGAAAAAAATTAGTAAAAATGACGGGGGTTTTCTGCTTAAAGATTATGTTTCGTTGATTGTCAGTTCAAGTGCACAAATTTTCCGTTTATCTCATTGACGAAGAGAATACATTGATTAATAAAGACTATAAAAAACAATTCTTTGTCTACGGAGTGTTAGAAAAGATGCTAAAGTTTCTATTCCGATGTATGATGTCTAACTTTTTACACTTTAACTGCAGCAAGGAGGAGAAAGGTATTGTGACTGGTCGCTAGTTTATTGATTTATTATTAAATTATATATTGACCGTTCTGGTCCAACACCTTTTGCCATCTTTCTGGTAGTAGCATAATTCCACGCTCATAAAATTTTTGGTCTTTGCTGGCAAAAAACTGATCGAGGAGGTTTTTGACCTCCTCATTTGAGGTGAAGGTTTTACCGTCTAAAAAATTTTGGAGTGACCGGAACAAATAATAATCCGATGGTGCCAGGTCTGGAGAATATGGTGGGTGTAGCATTGTATCCCATTCAAGCTGTAAAAGCTTTTGGCGAGTGACCAAACTTGTGTGAGGTCTCGCGTTGTCTTGGTGAAACACTACACCTTTCCTGTTGATTAGTTCTGACCTTTTCTGTTGAAGTGCATCATTCAGTTTGTCCAGCTGATGACAGTAGACTTCCGAATTAATCGTTGTGTTATCCGGTAAAAGCTCAAAAAAAACGATTCCTTTAAAATCCCACCAAACAGACAGCATCACCTTTTTTTGGTGAATATCGGCTTTGGAAATGGTTTGAGCCGGTTCATCTTTTTTGCTCCATGACCTCTTGCGTTTGACGTTGTTGTATACAACCCATTTTTCGTCCCCAGTGATGATGCGCTTCAAAAACGGATCATTTTCGTGACGTTTGAGAAGCGAATCGCAGACGTCAATGCGGCGACACAGATTTCTCTCTGTGAGAACATGGGGAACCCATACATCGAGCTTCGAGGATAATCCCAGGCCTTTCAAGTGGTCATAAACTGTTGAATTTGATAAATTTAACCTCAATCCGATCTCACGTGTTGTTATTCGCCGGTTCACATCAACTAATGCCTTTATCGCGTCTTTATCAGCTTCAACCGGCCTTCCCGAACGTGGTGCATCTTCGACATCAAAATTGCCGGATCGAAATTTAGCGAACCAGTTCTGGCACTGGCGTACTGTCAACACACCTTCTCCATACACATCAGTCAATTTCTTTCTGGCTTGAACAGCATTTTTACCCTTTCTGTAGTAAAACAGTAAGATATGTCGAAAATGCTGCTTATCGCTCTCCATATTTAAAAGGGCACCAACCAAAAACTACTGCGTAGAATTAATTGGAATTTTTAACACACAAGCCTTGCTATATGAGCTCTCAAAGCATATAAAAATTATGCGGCTTAAATGTGAAGTTGGGTGCAAAAGAATACAATTAAAGCCTCTGTCGGGAAAAAACGAAATGACTTTCCGAATAACCCTATATTTTTCACAAAAAAGTTGTGCGTTTATTTTAGAAACCCTACATGTCCATCGTTTTTGTAGTTTTTTTCTCACAAGACCGGACAATTATTTTCGTTTTTACCAAAAACATTACAGCAAATACCTACACTTTATATTAACGTTCTTGTTTTCAAATAAAATAGTTTCTCAGTTTTTCTCAAAATTTGAACTTGTGGACATGCGAGGTTTCTCAAATAAGCGATTCAAAGCCAAGACATACTGTCGACAAGCAAAACTAGGTACGCTAGACCAAGACTATTTTAATCTTCTCTTGGTCTTTGCGAACTGTAAATCATACATAACCCTTACAAAGTTTTATTCTGATAACAAGTTATTGAAGCATCTTTTGATTAAATTTTTACTTTTAGTATTTTAGAGACTAAATAAATAACAATGTTGATTGAAATACGTATTGTACCAAATTTTATACTACGACTAGACGAGGGTAGGCTTGTACGTATGAGAAATTTATTCAACACAAAAGCGGACTGTATATTAGGATCGTGTAATATTTATATCATATATATTTCCTGTTGGGTTATAAATAATTATTTATAGTCATGGGTTGGAATTCGTCCGCAATAGTTATTGTTTATCACAAATATTTTTATATAATTTAGAATATTTTACATTTTATTAAATAAACACAGAATTAGAATTTTATTTTATCAGTCCGTATTTTTTAAAAATAAACATTTTTTTCTTCTACTTCCAGTAGTGCTTTTCTTATTTATTTAAATAACATTATAAAGCTTCGTATTTTTATACATACCAGTGCTAGTTAATAATCCCTTTCCTAACCATCGATGTACAAAATTATATATCAATGATTTTCCCAAAACTACATTTGAACTCAATAAGAATTCCACAAATTTGTAATCACAGATAATAAGGTTGGGTGGTACATAGCCTATTATCATTCTGTATAAATTTCCGTACTTTTGCTTCCATTCGACCATTTTTGGTATAACATCTGAAATATTTTTATTTCCTATTTATTTTGCAAGACCAATTTAACTATACTTGGAATACATTACACAACAGCAGCAATAAATTATAATTACTATAAAATTTATTAAAATAAATTGACTTTATAGCAATATAAGAACAAAGGCTTTCACGGCCGGAATCCATAGTAGAATGAAAATTTGGATTATTATTTATTAGCATTAAAAATAACAAGGGAGTAACCCTTGCACGTCAAAAAATCTGTATTATCAATAAAGACGACGTGTGAACGCCATTTGTAAAAATTTGCTACTTATTGTGGAATTCAATAATGTTCTATAAGATCCTTTTTTAGTGGAGATACCGACTTGTCGAAATTAATAATAAATAGAAAATTTCTGCAAATGGTGTTCACACGCCGTCCGCACTTATTCATCAGCGTGTTGATTAGATCAAATACGATCAAAATCACGTATTATAAGTTAAAGATCTGCATACTACCACTAATTAATTAACTATTTTTCCTAATGAAGCCGGAAACTGACTACAAACTATAATTAGATATGTTTACTCTTTATTTCTCTCTTTTTTTTTTAAAAAGACATTTCAAGATACCGCCTCCTGGTTATTTCTATAGTGTAATTTACTAATTTCAGCACGTCTATTAAAGGTACACTTAAACACAATATCAAAAATTTCTTAAAAAATTTACTAAATTTGCACTTTTAAAAAATCTTAAATTATAGCAAAATATAATAACAATTACTATGCACTTTGCTAATTATGGTTAATAGAATTACAATTAATTTAATGAATAAAAATATACAACTACATAAAGTAGTACAGGTAATTATACCTATATGAGAAGAAAAACAATTTAACGTCTAACAGACGTAATAAAACCTTACGTATTTTAATTAGTAGCCGCTTATTTATTTAATTGTTGAACATGCAAAAAATTATTATACGTAAATCAATTTCACAACAAAAAGTTTTAATTTTTAAAAAACTACCTGAAAAAGTTATTTATTCATTAATAATTGTAATAATCCCGTTAAAATTACTCAATAACGGAATTATTGAAATTTTAATAATGTGTGTGTAAATAACTACAATAAAAACTTAATTTAAATAAAATACAAATTTATAATAACATATTAGAATGAACGACAAAAACGTATAGAATACCCTTCTAATACAGGAATATTGGTGAAAGTATAAGGATTAAACAAAACTTGATAATTATATATTTGTTTATTGTCCAATGTACATGAGATAGAAAGATATAAAAATCTTTCAAAGGTCAAGATGGTAGATTAGATACACTTAAACTCAAGTAAAGTAAATACATGACAGTAGCGCACACGTCGGTGCTGACGGGCTAAAACCTTCTCGACAATATAATATAAATAAACAAAATTTTGTATCAATATTAATATTTTATTTTAGTTAATCATTAGAGATAGACATTTAAAACAAGGTTGACCATCGTCAACTACCTACCGTTTCTAACGAAGTTAGTTCAGTTTCTGAAATGCTTGCGATGTGAATATGCAAAAAATATATATACGTGATGTACGTGATAGTAAATGTATATAATCCAATGGTTATTGCAAACTGCCGGTTATTATGGTATATAAGTAAAATAAATGTGATGAATTTTTCAATATTGATTAAATTATCCGACGAGCTTCTACTGCATTTTCCTATAAACAAAAGAAAGAAGCACTACGGCAACACTTACTTCGTTTACCTACCGTAATCACATAACCTTAGCTGAACCGAACTGAATGGTTTTATTTGATTGCCCAGGATCAAAAACATACAGTAGCTAAAAACAACACGAAGTGTTGCGGTAGTATTGTCCTTTCTTTTGTTTAAATATAAAACATTTTTGTTATACCGTTAAGATAGAAAATGGTAGTGCTTAGACCGGATATTGATCCAAACAGATCCGGATACATACGCATGGTTTCGATTGTAACAATTTTATGCTATATTATAAAAATGTTACTTAATCAAAGTATGTATTTCATAACAAACTATTTAATTTTTTGTAGCTCATGTACCTTTTGTCGTTTGTAATGTGGTATAAAATTTATATATACTTCATTTTATTTTTTTATGATTGTGTTTTTTTATTTTTTTTTCTACTCCGCCTAATATATACATCAACTTTCTTTACGCCCCCAACAAAAAAATGTGCGCGCTACTGTTATGTGACATCAATACTCACCATTTAAAGATGTAAATTCCAATGCATTTCCCACAATGGGCCACGGCGTGGGACCTGGAATACGTTTAAATGCTCTAATGTATCGGAACTGTTTAACATACCAAAGCAAGATCAAGAAAATCCAGAAGGGAATAGTAACTAATACCAACAGTATTAACATTTTCTTCACTGTTTCCTACATTCGTAGTTCTACTTATGAAGATGCACTCTGACGGAGAGATGCACACTGACGATGAAAACAGATTTTTCAATACACCGCACCGTTTTTCACTGTATAACTGTAAACGTAAATATATGTACGAGGGTGGATTGATAAGTTTCCGGCCTGACCAAGAAAAACAAGGTTTTTAAAAATTTTTTTTTTTTATTTCTCAACATAATCTCCTCCAAGGCTGATACATTTCTCATAGCGGTGTTCCAGTCTATTAATGCCATCTCTATAGACTGATTCGTCAAGCTCCTCAAAATAACCATTTACAGCTTCGATTACTTCTTCATTGTCCGCAAATCTCTTACCGCCAAGCCATTTTTTGAGATTAGGGAACAGAAAATAGTCACTCGGGGCTAGGTCTGGAGAGTAAGGAGGGTGCGGCATCAATTCAAACTTTAGATCGTTGATTTTAGCCGTCGCAACGATTGACGTGTGCGCTGGTGCGTTATCGTGATGAAACAAGATTTTTTTCTTCGCCAGATGAGGTCGTTTAATTTTCACCTCGTGGCTCAAACGTTGCAATAAGTCTGCGTAGTATTGACCAGTGATAGTATTACCCTTTGCAAGGTAATCAATGTATATAATACCTCTTGCATCCCAAAAAACAGTAGCCATAACCTTGTTCGCCGAAAAAATTGTTTTTGCCTTCTTTGGAGTTGGTTCCCCTGGTCCAATCCACTGTTTAGACTGTTCTTTGGTTTCAGGAGTGTAGTGGTGGACCCACGTTTCGTCAACGGTTACGAATCGACGCAAAAATTCGCTTGGATTACGCTTATACAATGACAAATTTGCGGTAGAAATGTTTTTTCGAATCAATTTTTGGTCGACTGTTAGCAAACGCGGCACCCATCTTGCACAGAGCTTTTCCATATGCAAATGTTGGTGCAAAATATGTTGCACACGTTCATATGACATCTTACAGGTCTCAGCTATCTCACGCACTTTCAATCTGCGGTCTCCCAGCACTATTTGATGAATTTTTTCGATCATATCTGGAGTTGTGACCTCAACGGGGCGTCCTGAGCGAGGCCCATCAGAGGTGCTCACACGACCCTTTTTAAACTCGGAAACCCACTGCTTAACGGTTGAATATGACGGGGAGGATGTCCCCAGTGTTGAGTCCATCTCTTTTTTAATTTCCTTCGGCGTTAACCCCTTCAAATAAAAGTATTTGATGACAGTACGATTTTCCTGCTTTTCCATTTTTACGAAAACCACAGAGGCGTCTTGTTCAGCGTGCTGTCAAACCTACACTAGCAAGGAGATCGGGCTGAAACTATAGCTACAAGCTATCCAAGGATGGTACTATAGAATGTCACCTCAAGGTAGGCCTAGTGGCGTCATCTCTTGGTTAGGCCGGAAACTTATCAATCCACCCTCGTATATAAAACTATATGAACAAGTATGCATACAGAATGACTCGGTTAGATATGCTACCTACCTTTGCAGATACGCATACATTACCTAACAATTTTATGAGGTGTATTTTGAAATCAATACCTATAAAACAGCATGAAAATAATTATAGCTTAGTATCAGCACGTACGTATACGTATGCTATCTGTATTTAATAAAATCATATTACAGATTAAAGTAACTTAGTAACTTATCATGATACCTATGCACTTAGTAGTTAGACCCTTTCTCAGAAATAGAGAAAAATATAAAAAGAAGATAACCTACGTCGGCTTGAGTAGCGATAATATTACTAATGAACTGTAGGTACTATGCACATAATTAACGAGAAAGATAAAGGGTGTCTCAGGTCGCACGCTAATTTTTATTTGTATTTATGTTATCTGCACCACCATTCCATTCGGCCAGGAAGTAAAATTTAATTGCATAAATAATCATGATGTTTGAATAGTTTCTTCCTTTATGAAAATCCGTCATCATCATCATAAGGTCCTATGTCCTAAGACTGGTTGGACACGTACCTCCACTTTTTCCTATCCTGAGCTAAACTTCGCATTTTCCTAAAACTAGAACACTCATATCCTTAACTATTTGCGAACAGTAATCTAATCTAGGTCTACCTTTACCCCTCCTAACTAACGTTTCTGCCTCTAATATGTCTCTGACTAGACCTTCATCCCTGAGAAGGTGTCCTACTAACCTATCTCGCCTATTTCTTATTGACTTTCATAGAGTCCTCTATTCTCTTACTTCTAATACCTCTTCATTTCTAACCTTCTTTATCCACGGTATCCCCATCATTCGCCTGTAACACCACATTTCGAACGCTTTGTCCAGGTTTCGCACCCGTAAAGCGCCGCGCCCCAGACATACACCTTTAACAATCTTTTCCGAACTTTTAAATTAACCGTTCGCGAGCATAGAAGTGACTTCTTTTTATTGCAGTCGACTCGAGCCCGCACAACCCTCTGCTTTATATCCCTACTACGTCTTACGTCTTGACTTATCTGATTTCCTAGATAGGTACCTAAAATCAGTCACTTCTTCTAATTTTTCGTCTGCTACCTTCACATTCATTCTTCCCTACTTTTTCTTTCCTTGCATACCACTATTTTTATGTTACTTTTATTTATTTTCATACAATACTGTTTTGTCAATACCGCTTCCATTTTAAATTTAAAGCTATCTGTAAATCCATATCAAAATAAAAATAAGGCTTCAAGTGTGTGAAAATCTTGATATCGTAATCTGATAATGTTCATAGAGAATTTGGATATTTTTTGCTAATTAAATAAACAAAATTGCATAGTTTTGCATAAACATTAAGTGAAATTGAATGCATACGGTTTTCAATTTTGGGTTGCAGTGCAATTTTGCACACCAGCGCGTAGTACGGGAACGAAAATAATATGACAGAAAATGAAATGAAAAATGCTTTTTGGCAAATTTAGGACTTATTTTTCAACACAATCACGGTCTACACAATGTGTGGCAAATTTTATTCAACTAACCAAGCGAAGCGATTCTGAATACTCACTAAATATTTAAAACAAAATCTTTTGTTTGAACCCCATGACCCTATACCTAAAAATTATAAAGTTTGCAATGGGCAGTTTTGCATCACAAATGACCACTTACCATCTTTTACGTTTGATTTCAAGCAACAAAAACTCTTAGAGCGAAATTGTTTTATTGAATAAATAACATAAACAAAACAACTAAAATAATGAAAATGTATTTTACTTAATTAACGCTGCATTCCATCTGACGTTGAGTCTTCTCTGTTCGCAGTTCTCTAAAAATTTAAATATTTATTTTACAATTGTATTTGAAAATACAAGAGCTTCAATGATTTAACTATTTTTATTCATGAATTTATTTGCATAAATATAAGCTTGGATCTCAATATTTAAACCTTTTCGTATATATCCTGTACTGCAGGAATTATTTCCGGTCTGGCAGCTATACCTCTTCGAGGTGGAGGATCCATTTCATGTAGAAGACGAAACACCTCAGAATTTTGTAGATAATCCAAGTTTTTAGGAGGAGGGGTGTATTTTAGAAAGTTAATCCTGCAACAACAATTTAGTTATTAAAGAAGTATTATTTAAACAAATATTGAAAAATAAAGGCACAAAATTTTCAAATATAGTGATTAATGCCCTTTTTTGTAATAACATTTTGATTATGTTTAAAATTGGATTGCAATTAAAAATATTAAGAATAGAAAGCGTGAGATATTCAATTGGCTGGAATATGCCGCCATGTTAAATTCTTAATTTTATCTGTCCTACTACCCTAGACAAAAATTTTCAGTCTCTCAGAGTCTTTCAGCGTCTCTGAGAACGTCTCTCACAGTCTCTTAGTTATTGCCTAGGTGTTTTTATGTATCTCTTACAGTCTCTGTATGAGAGACTCGAACGATAAAGTTGTTAGTTCAAAGATTCGAGTCTCTCATGGAGAGACTGAATGAATAAAACTGAAAAATTGAGAGACTCGAGTCTCTCGTTCAGAGACGCTAAACAGTTTTTTTGACAAATGACTTTCCGAACAACCCTATATCTATTAACGCGGTTTAACAAAATTCAAATTTCAAATGCCCGATTCGTCTTGTGAAACGCTAGTTGCTAAATTTTCCGATAAGGTGGAAAAGTGTGAATCGGAATTCCGTTTTCCTGCAAAATTTTTAAAACACATCGTTCGTAATCACTGTATTATCCTTTTTTCCTTTAATACATCCAGTTACGGAACTATGGCGATTAGATGGTTTCTAAATGTAATCACATAAAGCGGTAATGCGGCGTTAATTATTTTATTATATTTGGAAATCGACGAACCAGTGCCACCGGTAGTTCCACTTCTATTCGTGTTTCAAAGAGGATTTACACGTTTCGATGTGACGTAAATAGATTAATGTACGCATAGATGGTCGTATAAATTAATAGATTATTCCTAATCGTAACCGTAAATTGACTTTTGGTGGCACCGATTGCGATGTTCTTATCAGTTGGTGTACATAGAACGTACACATTTACATATGGGTAGATAGTAACGTAGGTTTGTATGTGGGATCAAAGATAAGTCAATCTATTTAACGTTCCTGGCACTGAAGGCTTTACACTTTCGTTTATTGACTGAAGTCGATATACAATAATATATACTCCTTATATCATCTTAATTGTCTACATATTTATTTGAAATAGTTCAGTTGGAAATACAAGTTTCATTTGAATGATGCAGCACAAGGAACTCAATTTTATTATCTTCGAAATTGTAGCTGTTATACGTACAAATCATATTTTCGAGACTATGTTTTTAGAATATGTATTGGCTGTCATATTTGTTAAGTTAGGTTAGGTTAGACAAGGATATCAGTGTAGACTTCGATAATGGCTTTACTTATACGGTTCGATTCCGGGTCCGCCCGTCTGCCTTGGTTCAAGTTTTTCTGTGGTTTCCTTGGATCACTTAGGTAAATGCTGGGGCAGTAATATTCCACAGATAATCTTTCACTCTCTTCTGTCTTCATTTCGTCCGTCTCAACTTTCTTACCCGAACCACCACCCACCCATTCCCACGATTCCTGAAAGCAGGCTGAAGAGGGCCTTCCGCCCTACCTTCCGGCGTAGTCCGGAGGGACTGCCCGCCCACCAGCATTACTGGCTGGTGGAAATGAAACACCCAAAAG
>NW_020438989.1:265441-285707 GCF_000699045.2 Agrilus planipennis | reverse complement strand
GATACGAAATGAGGATCTCTCTATGAGCGACTCGAGTCTCTCGTTCAGAGATTCGAGTCTCTCGTTCAGAGACTGGATACGAAATGACGATCTCTCTATGAGCGACTCGAGTCTCTCGTTCAGAGACGCTAAACAGTTTTTTTGACAGTCTCTCTCAGCGACACCAGAGAGACTCGATGAGAGACGGAGACTCGAGTCTCGCTTTCAGAGACTGTGAGAGACTAAACATTTTTATCTCTGAGTAAATTTCGAAAAATCTTTTAAACTTTTAAAATTGTAAATTGTAATCAAGCACACTAACATTAAAATGCTGCAAAGAAAAAACCAAATTGTTGTAGAAATTAGATATAAATCATCTTCCAATTAAATCATCTGTAGATAAACTCATTAGATGTTGCTCGTTTAAAATTTAGATTTCTAGTAGGTCTAGTGTACAAAAGTCTACATCTAAAAGATACAATAGCGTAACAATAGGCTAGCAGAATGAACAAAATGCTACAGGCCACTAGCCTGAGGCCCAAGAGGTCGTGAGGACAGGAAGGAGGAACGTAACATTTTATAGAAAATTTGGTAAAAATATTAATTTTATATTTAATCAGTTTAAGTTACGTATTAACCAAATCATCAAGATTAAACACATTCATAAGGAAAAAATATCGCTCAAGTTATTTTTTTTGCGGGCCTCAGATGGTATATAGTTATACCGCTGAAATGATATGTAGATATTAGGAAACCATTTTTTCGGTAAATGGCGAAATATAAGAATTTCACAAAAAACCTAAATTCTTTTTTACCCCGACACTAGATTTTTAAACCAATATTGTACGACATTTATAATTTCTGAATTATGTCGCCAGAGGGTTATTAAACAGTTTGGTTTAATATTTTTAATTATTTCATTTACTGTATTATTATTAGTCCCCTGAAGTGTGTGATGCCCCCCCCATCTCTCGTTTAATTATGTCATTATTTTTCTACCATATTACGCCAGCTCCTTACTCAACCAAATTATCATCGAACACCCCCAAAACTTAAGACATTCAGTTTGAAGATGATTGAATAAACCGAAACGTAACAAAAAATATAAACTTGTTTAATTATTTAAAATTAACGGTCAGGAATCCAACTTAAATTGTATTTATTAATTTTATTAGTCAGAACATAACCAGACTCCCTTAAATCCTACTTAAAAATTACCAACGTCTCTTCAAGTAACTATTGTTGAAATAACGCAAAAATATAAATAATGTGTTTAGCTCGAAGCTCCCTCTAAATCTTTTCAATATAATTATAAAATAATATTGTGAAGCACCTACTTGTAAATGGGTTTTGGTTCGTCCGACCAAGGCCAAACCTTGTTTAAGTGCTCCACCTGAAAAGAACGGCCTATAAATATTAACTAAGTCACTGGCGTACCCTTTCAGTTTTCCCGTTATGACTTCAGAATATGTTTCGATCGTTTCCGCTATTTTTTCATCTGTCATCCTTCTGGGTTTACTAGCCAAAGCTGCATCATCCGGCTGGGTCCACTTTCGTCCACCCGGTAAAACAATAGGCCTCTGTAAAGGTGCCAAACCTCGAGTTGGCCTTTGTTCAATACGTCTTTGATATGCTTCATTTAATTCACCTGTTTCCTAGAACCACTCACAGTTATCAAAAAATTGTTCCGTTTAAAACTATTGTGAAGTATAAAATTTGTGCACGCAAAATAATAAAATGTAATCAATATGCTTATTGTAACCGAAATGAAAGTATAATCAAATGTATTTAAATGAAATCTTATTCCCTATTTTAGTCCAAAATCGCGTGTAACATCTTTTAATCTACTATGTGTTCCTGATCCGACGGGACTTGAACTTTGACGGAACTCTTGTAGAGAGTGGGTGGATCATCTTGCGAGTTTCGATGATTTAGGGAGCCGGATCATGGGTTCAATCATAATGAGAGGGTTCTTAAAAAGAAACCAGATTAAGACAAATCCCTGAATGTTTCAGTACGCAGGGTGGCAAAGATCACGAGGATCGGTATGGCACTCTGATACTGCGATTCGGAAGGCAATGGGAAACCACCACATTATGATCCGGAGTAAAACGTTCAACTACAGAAATTAAATGAGTGCGTCCTCTGAAGTAAAGCACTCCGGACGTAAACTAATTTCCCATTCGGATGTCCGGACGGGGACTACCTCGGGGATAAATGCAATAGGGATAGATGCAATATTTCACGAGTCGGAGCGTGGAATGTTAGGTCAATGAGGCAGGTAGGGAAATTGAAAAATTTAAAAGGGGAAATGGTTAGATTAAAATTAGATATAGTAAGTATTAGTCCGTTGGCCGTAGGCCGGACACTTAAGGAGGGGAGACTTTAGAATAATACATACAGGATCGGCGGAAGGTAATTGGAGGGTAGGAATTGTAATGCGTAGGAAAGCAGGGCAAAGTGTAGAAAGTTATTTATAAAAAAGCGATAGGATAGTTATGGTTAAAAATGGTTAAAAAAACTCGAAGCCGGTAAAAACGGTATTAGTGCAGGTCTACATGCCTGCATCATCTTACAGTGATGAAGACGTAGAGTGGTTTATGCAGTTATAGAAGACGTGTTAAGTTTAGTGAAAGGACAGGAAAACGTAATAGTTGTGGGAAACTCAACGCAGTTATAGGTGAAGATAACGACGGTACAGGTTCTTTTGGATTGGATTCATAAAGCATTAAGATCTCCCCAGATCAATATAAGACACTGATAAGTTGGAAGTAGCGATCCACGTGTGTATCCTGACAGTTTCGATAAATTACTAACGAAGAACTTACTGTTCGTATTTGGTCTCCCTTGATGCAAGACATCTCACCAAAACGAAACAGATAGACAGCACAAATTGACGGTTAAAGCTAACGTAATATTGATTGACAAATGCAAAAAAGGTAATTTTTTAAATTTACTTACGTTTACACATATTAGAAGTAGAAATAGGAGTAAAAAGGGGTGGAAGAAAACCTAGATTTGATTACAGTTTGCAAATAGTTGGGGTTGTAAGACATTTAGGGAAATGTGGAGACTTGCTTAGCTTAAGAAATGGAGGTATGGTTCCAACCAGATTGATAGTCCTGTGAAGATTATGATGGTGAAATAAAATAAAACTTATCAGGGTAATAGTACTCATTATACATACAATATACTTATAAAAACAAGGAAATTTCAACAAAGGATAAGATATCGTAGAATACTAAACGAAAAAATGAATGATTCATTATTTACTGAAAATTAGTAAATGCATTTATAGATGTATCTTATTTTATGTTTGCAACTAACTTTTTGCTGTTTCTCAATCCTTTCTTGTTCCCTTCGCATTTCTTCAATTTCTTCTTCAGTAGGTTCTCTTGGTTTCGGAGTACCTTGTTCTTCACTATCATGGGTTGGACTGAACTGTTCCAAGTCACTACCACCCTCTTGTTCTCCATCTTCATACTCAATATCCTCAAAGTGTTTACCTCCTCCTTCTAAAATGTCTTCAGATTCTTTGTCAGAGTGTTCGAATGCAAGTTCCTCTTCGTCGACTGATTCTATAATGCATATAAATGCAGATCCATTAACAGACCTTTTATGTTCCCGTTAATAGTGTAACTAAACTTCACCTACCCCAATTCAAATTGCAATATGTAACAGGTCGGCTGTTTGCTAGTTTTTGAAACCACATTTACTTTCAAACAGTGATAAGCAAAGAAGGACCAAGACCAAGACTGTCCCACTTTGCTTATTCGAACTAGGCTTTGGTCTTGGTCTAATACTTATCGTCTTGACCTTGGCCTTGGTCTTAGTCAAATACTTATTGCCTTTGTCTTGGTCTTAGTCAAATACTTATAGTCTTAGCCTTGGTCTTGCTCTTAATCAGAAACTTATAGTCTTGGTTTTGGTTTTAATCAAATACTTATAGTCTTTGTCTTGGTCTTAGTCAAATACTTATAGTCTTGACCTTGGTCTTGGTCTTAGTCAGAAACTTATAGTCTTGGTTTTGGTTTTAGTCAAATACTTATAGTCTTTGTCTTGGTCTTAGTCAAATACTTATAGTCTTGGTCTAGGTCTTGATCTTAGTCAAATACTTATAGTCTTAGCCTTGATCTTGGTCTTAGTTAAATGCTTATATTCTTGATCTTGTCTTTCAAGGCCAAGACCAATTTTACCCATCACTACTTTCAAAACCGCCCAAGTGGAATTTAAAATATTCACTTATTTATTCATATAATGACTACAACATAAAAATGTATCTTACCTACTCTGTCGCTAAACTCATCGTAATTTATTACATCCTGTTGTTCTCCTACGGATGAATCTGCTTTATATGAAAATGCCTGATTAGCTTGACTAGCTATTCTGGCTAACTGTTGCGTTACTTCTTCTATGGTAGACTGAATTGAAGACGGCAAATTGGATAATGTCATAAGTTGCTTTTGAACTTGAGCGAGTTGTTCTTCCAACGAAGTTGTTAATACTTCTGAAAAGCTCACCATAATTATTATAAATATGTAACCTACATATGATCATCAATAAAAATTTGGTAAAGTAAAAGATAAAAATGGGTGTAAGCAGTAAAAAATGATAGAACGAAAAGTGTTGGAAGAAAAAGAAAGAATACAGAAAGGAAATAGTGACAAATAATGTTGAGAAAAAAAAGAAACGAAATAGACGAAGCGGTGATAGAGAAGATAATGAGGATATAAGTATATAAAAACGATAGAAATGGTAAAAATAAGTAGTTAGAATATTCTGAATGGAAAAGGGAATACGGCAATAAATCATGAGTGTCTTGGAGGAAACTATGAGTACGGTGAGGGAGGATGGAATAGTCATCAGACGAAAAAAAGTATGGAAAATATCTTATAGAATGGTTTTGTTAGCGACAAGCTATGATGCTTTAAGAGGAATGGTAAGATTAGAAAATTAAACAGAGAAAAAACTGAAATAGTGAAATTGAAGAGGCAACGGGCAGCAAAAATAGAAGCAGAAAGTAGAAAAAATTAAATGGAAGGGTATAACAATAAAAAAGGTAAAAAATGTAACTACCTGGGATATACATAATGGGAGAAAATAACGATGATGCACATATAAATAATCAAATTGCAAATTGTAAATGCAGTAATGTGAATTGTTGCAAAATTATGCAAAAACGATAGGAATAGAAGAATAACGCTATTCAACACAGTAGTAAAATGTGTTATTTTCTATGGGGTTGGAAACTAGAGGTGGAAAAGATATAATCGAGTGGAGAATATTTAAAAAAAGTACATAAAACGAATGTTAAAAATTGGAAAACGCAAACCGGATCGTATCTTAAGAAGATAAACGAAATGAACAGGACTAGAAAAAGAGTAATCATATATGAGAAAAAATTTGAAGCGCTTAACGATAAATAAAGAGCAATTGATAAAATAGTAAAAATAAGCGAATAAATATAGATAATATGATAAAGAAAAGGTGTTATAAGGCGACAAGAGGAGAAGACATAAGAAGAATACAAAGATCGAAATATGTTGAAGGAATAAAATGTAGAATATGTTTCACGAGGCACACAAGGAAAAAGGAAGAATATTTCAAAATTCAATCCTGAAAAGGGTGAAAAGGGATGGAAAGATTTCTACGGAGAAGTTCTATTTGTGGTCAGATTTACTTTGCTCTTTGATATACGTAATTGATTAAAACCCTATTTAGGCATTTTATAACATTCAACCTCTGATGGGGTGAAAAGAGATTTAAAGCATCATTGTCATATAATCGCTCTCGAAACTTTTCAATATTGAGTTCATCACATGACAACTTTTTTGTATATACTATATAATAGTAACCAAGCCGCAACCAATAGCTTCAGCCGTCAATACGATTAATAAATTGATCATTTTTATTACGAAATCAGGTGCACCCGAAAACAAAACATGGTCATTTTCCTCACAATGAACCAGATTTGCAATACGTCTTCCTCATTTTGAAAAGTTTTATTTAAAAAATACTTTAGAGTTTGTGCTTTTAATCACTAGCTAGCTAATTCAAATTATCCTCCTTTTCAAAACGTTACGTAGTATAACGAATGAACTATTCTTTCCCATTTTTGGGATTATTATAATCAATTCATAAATTGCATTAAAACTATAAAAGGATTTGTAATTCTTCTGTTTTTAACATTCTTAATAAGAAGCAACTTAACAATTATTTTGATAAAAAGTAAATAAATATTCACATGAATAGTTCAGAGGCTTTTGTATCTTCCAATATTAGAAAGACAATGTAAATTTTTCATGCGATTCTTTCATATGAACTTGAAGTGTTTTACTTATTCGCAATGATTTATTTTATAAGAAAAAACACAGGGAACAGTTGTTTTCTGGTTTTATAAAAACATTTTAATAGAAACAAAAAATGGTGAACAGCTTTTTTTTACATTGTATCAGTAATGTTAACAAACCACTAAATTTTGTACACAATAACAAATTTCTATTTACAGTGACTAACGGTTAACAGTTATACAACAGTTTACAACCATCGTGTCTGCTGCATATAGAATCAAATTATGCCTTTAGGTTCGTACTAAAATATACTCGTAATATTTTTCTTAAACTGGACAGTAAAAACCAGTTTTTATGCAAATTTCTTGGAGATTGTATAGCATACGGTCAACAAACTAATTAATCCGATAATCCTATGAAACTTCTTAAGAATCTTGATTTAATAGGTCTCGGAAAGAAAAATGCACCAGTGGCGTGTTAGAAATCCACCAAAAGGATATTCTATTATAATATGGTCCTTTTAAAACTATGACGTGGTATAAGGATATTCGTAAAAATATATCAGTCAACTTTTCATATAAATAAATAATCATAAAGTAATATAACTCCAATAAATGTAATTTAATGCTGTTTAGATTCATTCAGAGTTCGGTTACTTTAGGACAATTTTAAGGATGTTTGGGAGGTAGGTCAAAATGCTACGAGACAAATAAAAATTTGGAAGAACGTTCCTCATTCAATTCTAAAACTCCTGTAAAAATTACAAATCGATTCACTAAACCGTTAAAAAGTTATTGAAATTTTAAAAGATTGTAATTTTACACGTCATTTTATGGAGATTCGTTAACCGAACAGAGTAAGTTTATTTTTATTAACAGAAAAAAAGCTCCGAGAAACTTCAAACTTTTATAATATGTAACTTGAACTGTGAAGAATCACTTTAGCGTAAGGTTATTCAAATTCACTAAATGGTTATCGAGGACAAAATGAAAAATTAGCTGAAAATCTCGTTTTTACTTGTTAAATAATGATAATATTTATAATTGTCTGAAATAAATGCAATTTTAAAGTGTTAATTATTATTTAAACATATGAAAAAGTTTTACGCTCATTATTAATAAAGATTGAAACTAAATATTTTTTTGTTTCGAAGTTGAAATCAAGGCATATTCACTGCCAAAAGTCAGTTAAAAATTTTCCATATTATTCGTTATTTCTTATTTTATTCAAAGTTTTTGGTCAAATTCCAAATTTTCTCTCAAACCGTATACCTTTTTTTAGTATAGATAGTATTTGTTTACCTCATGATATGCTGCAAAACCTAATTAATCACGAATTTATAATTTTATGTACTCTTGCCTCCGATTGTACCTCCCAAACATCCTTAAGAGAAGCATGAGATATTTTCAATATGTATATTATAAATTTTCGCTTGTGCAACAAAAGAAGAAAAAAATGCCAACAAAGAAACGTGTAGGTATTAATTGCTGTATTCGGTGAACGTTTTGCCTTACCTGTATATCAAAGCTACGCTAAAAAATACTACCGAAATTTAAATGAGCTAATTTAATGTAACTTTTTGTGTACCGAACATGTTTTCATAAATATCCAATTTTGTGCATTCTGCAGCACTGTTGTCTCAAAAGAAGGAAAGAAAATTGTCTTAGAATTTCTCATTTGGTTGACGTATCTATATGTTGATTTTTTTCTCTTACTAATTGTAAGCACACAATAAGTAATCAATTTATTACTTTCATTATGAAGTTAATTAAAACTACCTTTCTTTTGCTCTACGATTTTTCTTTGAAAAACAATGAAAACCGTTTTCTGCTTTTCTATCCGCATCATAGATTTTCATTATTTAATTTAAAATTGAGCATTTATAGTAATTCCCAATGACGTACACTATCGTTATACGCGCGTTTCAATGTTAGTTTTGATTTAATGTGTAGTATTAGGTAATTATTCTTATTCCATATACTAACTATAAGTACTACTTAAATGCAAGTTATTGTACTGCATCAAAAAAGTAATTAAATAATATTAAAATCACAAATTACCTGTAGGTCTAATGTCTTCAGATCTTGAAGATTCAAAGCTAACTGTTTTTTGATGTTCTCTTTCCTCTTCTCGTTGCTCATTGTAATCATCTCCATCGCTCACATTTTGTGAAAACTCTTGTTCTTCTAATTCAAAATTCTCTGTATTTTCCGACGGAATTGGACTAAGCGAATCAACAATTTGACCTTCATTTGCAGGCATTTCCCCTCCAGGACTTTCTATATTTGATTCCTCTTCTAAACTCTCCTACAATTTAACAAATAGATAATTCGAATAATTAGACCAAGGGTGAAACAATTTTATTTATCTAAAAACTACAAACCGACGTTTCACCTTTAAGGGTGGAGTTTTATCAAAGTCGATTTCTTTTACACTCCTAAGTTCTTCATTGCAAATCAAAAAATGTTCTATATATGTACAAGTTTGTATCTTAAGAGTATAAAACACCTACCTTGATAAAGTCTCCAACCATAGAGGAGAAATATTGGTTTGTGGTTTTTACATAAACAAAATTGTTTAGCCAGATTATTTAATTACTACTACAGGAGAAAGAAATGAAATTTAATTAGATGATATTGTATTCTATATATTTCTCAAAATTATTTTAAAACTATGAACTTTACCGTAACGTTATCCGAATTGGTCACATTTTTAGTTTCTTTTTTAGGAAGTTTCAAAGGATTGTATGGCGGATACTGAAAAAATTATTATTAATAATATTAAAGTAACAGTAATAATTCAATTGATGTGAGATTTACTTTAGGTAATTCATGTTCCTTTGATTTAGGCCTTGGTTTTGGTCCTTTTGGCTTCTGTAGAAATGTAGACCATCTTTTTTCAGGAGCGCTAATCTGTTCACTCTTTACTGTCTGAAAAACAGCACTTTTATTTTTCTTATAGCAAGAAAACTAGCAGTAATGGTAAAGTAGAAAAAGGAGACAGTGGTAAATATTAATTAAAAATTAAAAGGAAGACTCACCCCTAATTACCACAAAAAACTTTATTTGAGCGGACAGTCTTACGTTGATAATGCCCACGTATGAAGTGGGCGAAATACGTGTCCGCTCAAATAAAGTTTTATGTGGTAATTAGGGGTGAGTCTTCCTTTTAATTTTTACCAGTAATAGTAGTAATAATATAATGGTTTTCAGTGTGGGGGTCGTGAAAAATATTTAGAGGGCGTCGCAGAAAAAAATTGATTACATGTCAATTAAAAGCTAAGATTTTGATGTATCATAACTTAAAAATTCGAATATTGCTAATGTACGACTTATTTGGAACCGGCACACAAACAAGGCAATCATTTTCGTTATGATGTCGAAAATAGCTTCAGAATTGTCATATTTTCAAGATGTCTTAATCTCAAATCCAAGAAATTCAGATTGGCAAGAATTGGATTTTGAAGTTAAAAGATTTCAAAATCTTGATGTGCCAGTATAATTTGAGTATAAATTATAAGATGATGCCTTAGAAATGGCTACTCTTTTGATTGTTTTGTCCTTTTCTTTCACATATTGGTTCTCTCCAA
Source organism: Agrilus planipennis (assembly GCF_000699045.2). Classification (NCBI taxonomy): domain Eukaryota; kingdom Metazoa; phylum Arthropoda; class Insecta; order Coleoptera; family Buprestidae; genus Agrilus; species Agrilus planipennis. The sequence goes on along the minus strand of NW_020438989.1, from coordinate 275,849 downwards.
AAGGCAAAAAATTATGCTTAGTGTGTTTTGAGATTCAGATTTTTAAAAAGTTTGACGGTATGACATAATTTTGAGGTCAGATTTAGAATCAGTCATCAATCGGAAATTGCGTCGTGACTGATTTAAGGTTCTCCTTTTTAATCTGTTATTATTCAAAATTATCGATGTTCCAATACAATTAAATAATAGAAGTTAACTCATCCTGAGTTGATTTATTGTTCTATACATACTCATTAATCGGGGGGAGAGGGGCAGAATCCTTTAAAATTTAAAAGTGCAAAAGGAGGTCGCGAACCAAAAATTTTGAGAAACACTAACCAAGTCCACCCGTAAATAATTTAACCTAACTCAACGATAAGAAACGAAAAATTAGGAGAAGTGGCCGATTTTAGGTATCTAGGAAGTCAAATAAGTCAGAATGGAAGGAGTAGTAGTGATATAAAGCAGAGGATACCGCATTGTCGAGTCGCCTTCAATAAAAAGAAGTCACTTCTATGCTCGCGAACGGTTAATTTAGAAATTCGAAAAGGATTGTTAAAGGCGTATGTTTGGAGCACGGCGCTGTACGGGTGCGAAACATGGATAGCGGGCGCGGCAGAAAAGAAAAGGTTAAAAGCGTTCGAAATGTGGTATTACAGGCGAACGATGAGGATACCGTGGATAGAGTAGGTTAGAAATAAAGAGGTAGGTATTAGAAAGAATAGGAGAACAGAACACTCTCTGAAAGTCAATAAGAAATAGGCAAGATAGGTTGGTAGGGCACCTTGTCAGGCATGAAGGTCTAGTCAGAGACTTATTAGAGGCAGAAACAGGAGTTAGGAGGAGTAGAGGTAGACCTCTATTAGATTACTGTTCGCATATTTTAGGAAAATGCGAAGATTGCTCAAGATAAAAAATAGAGTGGAAGTACGTGTCCAACCAGTCCTAGGGCTGACGACCTTATGATGATGATGAGATGATAACCTCAATGTTATATACCTAGTGTACCCAACAAGCCGTGCTTGTATACCTATGTATTTACTATGACGCAAAAAAAAATCATTCACTTCTCTGATCCACGTTACACTGAAATGACATACTTAAATTTGTACAATTTTTTATTCATCGACCTTACAAATTTGTTTAAACGTTATAGCAAGTGTTTAAAAAAGTCCCAATACCCCTAAATATCTTAATGTATCATAATAGGGTGTATTTGCTTATTAAGTATTTGAAACAGTTGAACACTTACCTCTAGAACTTTGGAATTTGATAAATCTACATTGTTAAAATTCACCCTGAAAAAAATTCGTTGTCAACAATCGTTAATATTAAAAATAGGCAGAAGTTCAATAGGACGAATTACCCTATGACGTCTTCTCCTGGCAAAAGTTCAGACTGTCCGGAAATAACTTCAGCTATTATTTCGTCAGAAACCTCTTGTGAACGTTCTAGTAAAAAGCAATAAATTAAAGTTAACAAAGCGATCCTCCCTGCAATGTTATCAATAGCACATATTCAATCATTAATAATATAATCAAAATTAGTTTTGAACCTAACGGGTTCTATCAGTAACATAAAAGCAATGACCCACAATCGTGAATATGTATATGACACGATTGAAAAAATCCAGAAAAGATTTTTAATATAAGTATAATAATATAATAGTATTCGGAATGTTGATATTATTTTTATATAGAAGTTAATTATTACAGAAGGTGCCTCGAAATAAAATCATGACAAGAGATCTGCAGAACAGGCGCTAATTAGTGCTAGGGCGATGTCCCAATTTTCTAACTAAAACAGCACAAAAACTATGCATGGTGTCAATATGGCTTCGTCAAGTATGTTTTGTTCATTTGAAAACTTATCTCTATCTCATGGTGATAAACTTATAATGCGATGATTTTACTACCTACAGCAGTCTTTCGATTTTTCAGTGGATCATTTAATAAGGACTTTATTTGACTTTAATTCTTATTCTGTTTCTAAAACGTCAATGTTGTATGTGGATTATTGAAACTAAAGGTTCTGAATACGAGAAACATCCAAAAAGTATACTCCAACTGAGGAGGTGATGATTTGAGGATATTCTATACAGGTAACTGCAAATTGTTTTAGATTTATTTCTTAGATACTTGGCCTATCTCCAATACAAATATTTGGGATATTCCTATTTCAAAAGGAAACAGAGAAATTTCAAAAATTCAAGGGCATTGGGAGAGAATCGTTTTAAAAAAAAGCATTGCATGAAAAGTAGTATCAAGGACAAAACGGACTCATGTGCATGCACGGGAAAGAGAGGGTGTTTCTACTTCCACCCCATCGTAAAGTTTTTGTGCAAGTGACCTGATCTGCGCCAGTTCTATCCCTCTGTTTCCCACACGTATAAATCTACGTCTCACTTGCTTTTGTGGCACCAACCCGAATAGTCTATTATAGTATAATGACTAATTACCATTCGGGAAGTGTCACGAGACTCAGGAAGTGATAAATAAAAAATTGAGGCTGTAATGAATTCAATCTGCAATCTACAAGATATCTGGGTTGACATTTTCTATTTAATACAGTTCCAAAAGTTTCCGAATCTCTGCTGGAGGCAAGTGAGTAATAGAAAAGAAAAGCGATTACTTTTTGTGTTTTTGAAGCCGCTTCACAAACACACTGTATAGGTACAGACAGGTTTTATGAAACGTCCTACGGTAGGGATAAAGATCTATGTAGGTCAAACAAGAATACACATTTAAAAGCAAATGGATTAGTCATTGATGAGTCGTATACCTAATATACAATAATAACAAATTGTTACAACTAACACACATACCTAAATGAGTTATTAAAACATAAACTAAAGTTATAAATACAATACTGACCAGCAATATCTTCATTTTGCAATTCTAAATTTCTCAAATTTTGTAAAACGACTTCTTTATTGATAATAACCTGAAAACAAGTGGTACATGTTTCTAATTAAATTAGTATTTGATATAGAATATTTGACTTACATCATCCTGTTCTTCGAGGTTATCATACTGTTTCTCAGTCCTGCAAGTAGATACAAAATTTCATACTAGGTGTAATTTAAAATCTCATGGATCATGATGTTTAGTTGTGCAGTGACAAAAGTATTCTTTTTTTCGCTGAAAACATTTGTCGTCTGACCGTGATCGTCTGCGGTTTATTTGAAACTATCTTCAAGTTTTGAATGTGTACAAAATGAATATAATAAGGTCCACCTTTCACAAATTTCGCGGCCCAAGACATTTTAAGATACCTCTAACTAGTAAAAGTCTATCTCAACAGAAACATAAATGTAAAAAAGGAATCAGGTTCGGCATAAACGACGTTCAGGAGTTGGCTTTGCCGTTGAAATCTGAACGAGTGCCAAGTTCCATGTGAAACGTAATCGAACTACTTTCTTTGATATTGAATATGTAACTTGGCAAGGTTAATATTGATCGCATTATACGTAATTTGATGATTATTAAAACTTGTCAAGCTATGAATTTAATATCAGAAAACGTAATTGGATATCACTTTACATGGAACTTGACACCTGTTGAGATCTCAATAACTTAACTCAACCGACAACCTTTAACTTATTGTTGGTTTGTACCAAAGTTGGCCCCCCATTCACATTATTTATTTCAAGCTACGAATTCAATATCAAAGAACGTAATTTAAAATCCTTTGTATCGAACTTGACACCTGTTTAGATCTCGACTTAACCCACAAGACAAATAAAGTCAATATCAATGAGCGTAATCTAAAACTCTTCGTATGGAACTTGACACCCGTTTGGATCTCAACTCAACTCAACCTACAACTTTGAACTTAGTTTGTACCAAAGTTGACCTCCATTCACATTATTTATGCCAAGCTGTGAATTCAGTATCAAAGCGCACGTTCTTTAAAACCATTTGTGTAGAACTTGCCACCCGTTTGCATCTCAACTCAACTCAACCGACAACCTTGAACTTAGTTTGTACTAAAGTTGGCCCCCTGTTCACATTATTTATGTCAAGCTATAAATTAAATATCAATGAACGTAATTTAAAACTCTTGGTATGAAACTTGGCACCCGTTGGCATTCCAAATTTTTGATAATAGCTTGAGAAGTATTGCAGATTTATGCACAAAATTTGGGGTCTTACTTAGGGGCAAAATTATAAGTGTATATAATAAGTGAATAGTTTTCGAGTTATCAGAAAGTCAAAAGTACCTCGAAGTGGTTCGTATACTTAATAATACACGTCGTTTTCTTCTCATCTCCGAACTTAAATTAACTCTTGATACCTTGTGTCTAGATTGACAATTTCTTTTGCTAATCATATCATGCCTTAAACATTTGCTTTAACTAATCAAAAGGTATAAATAGTACCTTTATTATAGGAACTTGCTTCGTTAATATTCAAGTGTTAGTTAATGATGTAAATAATCTAGTATCAAATTTAAATATATAATATGATAGGTACCTATATGTTAGATAAGATAAATTAAATCTCATACCTGTGAAGAACCAAATCAAGTTCATTTCCAGCTTCTACGATCACGTCGTGAACCTCCTCGTGAGCCAATCCAGCTGTAGGAATGCCGTTTATTTTCACGATGACATCGTCCACTAGTAAACCTGCTTCTTCAGCTAAACTGCCTTCTTTTACCTGTGCGAATAAATAAACATAAATTGAAGTCTAAAAATACCCTTACGAGAACGTATTACACGTTTGATTGTAATTTATAATGCCCATAAAAGGACATTATTGCTATGATTCGAACAACAGGCGCCAACAACCATAATAATATTTTCGTAAGGTTAACGACACGTTTATATTTTCGCATTTTTCTGTTTTGCAAATTTGTGTAAGCTGCACAGATTACATTATTTATGTCTATCATAAACATTAAAACCGATTCTGAAAGCTTTTTATAACTGTTTAACGTCAAAATGATTAGTTTATGATTTCCTTAAACAAAAATAAACTGAATATAATCCGTACCTATTAAAATTAGCTTTTTATTTTTTACACAGTTAGTTAAATAAATATGTTTATCTTTAAGAACGTAACGTATTCAAAAAATAGCTTTTAAAGTACATAGATACCTATGTAGGTATGTGGTATGAGTTAGAGCGACACCCGTAGGAAAAATTTCCATTCAATTTCCATTAAAAAAATGCCATTTAATTACCACTGATAATAATTAATGGTAATAAATGGAGAATTGCCAATGGGATTCCCATTCCCGAACTCAATGGGATTTCCATTGCTGAACTCAATGGAAATTCCATTGCGTTCCATTGGAACCTCATCAGCATGCCTTTTTTCNATTCCTGAACCCAATGGAAATCCTAGTGTCAATTCTTTATTTTTTACTTTTAATTATTGCTAGGGGTAATTAAATGAAATTCTTTTTAATCAAGATGAAATATGAGGAAAATATTAATTACATGACAATTATTATTCCAAATAATGTTTTGTTTATTAATTTTACAACTTGCTGTGACAATCAGCACGTTTCTCTCCGTTTTTTTAATAAATTTTAATCATCTCAAACCAGATCTTTTCCATTTTTAGGTATCTACCCAATTGTTTTCCCATTTAATGGTTTTAAATAGAATTTATAAATTTTGCATTGGTTCCCATTGAAAATCAATGGAAATTTTTCCTATGTAAATATTAATGGAATTATTGTAAATAGAAACAATTATTTTTCCATTTATGCTAAATGGTTTTGAATGGAATTTACAAATTTTCCATTGAATCCCATTGAAGTTCAATGGAAATTTTTTCCACGGGGAATTATTGTAAATGGAAACAATTATTTCTCCATTTATGCCAAATGGTTTTGAATGAAATTTACAAATTTTCCATTAATTCCCATTGAACTTCAATGGAAATTTTTCCTACGGGCAATATTTGAAAGACGCAGACGTTTGTTTCTTCTTTTCAAATACCCGTTTTGATTTCGAAAAATGTGACAATATTGAGATCGATAGGAAAAATGCTGTGGTCAAAATAGGTGTCTACAATTGATAGTAAAAATTGTAAAGGTGAAAAAAAAGAGTGTTTGTGTCTTTGCAGCACCCTTTAAAATTTAACGCTTTTTTTAGTGCGAACATTAACATAAATCCATCGGTACTCTGTAAACAAAAAGCTCTTTATTATCTATAGCAATTATTATTTTATGCAGTGGTTTCTCATAAAGAGTCTAAAAATTATTTCAACTTTTGGGTTATTCATCTTCGCTCGTATAACAAAGCAAGTTTTTTAAGTCAATATAATACAGTCGACTCTCGTTAATTCAAACCTGCGATAATTCGAACCTTTTTATAATTCAAAGTTATCACGAGTGAAAAAATCACTGCTACGTAACAAAACGACGCGTTAATTCGAAATAATCGGCGTCAAACACTCGACAATTCAAAGTTGCAGAGAGAAAGAGACAGAAATATCGTAAGTACATTTTGTGGCAAGTTCAAACTTGCATCATCGTATCATTAAGCCTTTGTTTTTGTTAGAATTAGGAGAAAATTTATGCTGTTCAAACTGCTGAAGTACGGAAAAGAACTACTTTAAAGGTGAATTTCCTCGTCTGGAAGAAAGCCTAGACATTTGGCTAAGACAGTGTAGAGGACAAAAAGTGTCAATTAGCGGAGACTTGTTAATGGAAAAAGCAAGAGTTCGCGTCTTCTCTAAAGATCAAAAACTTCGCGGCAAGTGAAGGGTGGCTTACAAATTTCAAAAAGAGAAAAGAGAGAAATGAAAATATTTATTTTCTCACAAAAATTTCGAACCATTTGATATTTCAAACACTCGAGTCCCTTGAGTTTTGAATTAACGAGAGTCGACTGTAATTATATGTTTAATAAAGATAAATTTGAATAAAACCTTCATTAGGCAGTTTTTCATATTTCGACCTATAAATTTTTATAATAATTATATATCTATGCGTTCACTACTTCAATAATATGGTCCCCCTTGTTTTAAAGTACGCAACTTTTTGAATGTTTGATGTTTTCTTTTATATAGTACTTTTAGATTTAGTCAATTTCTTTTAATAATATAACACAAACTACTTGTACATTTATGAAAAATTTAAAGTCTATAATTTAACATGCAGTACTCCTAGTTGGCTAAGAAACCCTAACAATAAATAAAAAATCTTAAATAGTGGACAATTCTCTGTCTAAAAAAATAGTAACGTCATATTCAGTAACATGTGCTAGATAATGAAGAAGTAATTGACAAAATTTAATAATATTTAGGTCTCGTTTATTTTGTTCTCTTGCTACATATATATTGCAACATATACAGTGTCTTACTGAAAATTAATTTATTTAATAAATTCAATTTGTAAAGAGTGAAATGAGAATGAAATATTGCTAAACTATCTCTTTTTTTACAGAAAGTTGCAACCACTCTACAAAAACTTTTGGTAAGTGTGTACACATTTTTCATGTNCCGGCTGCACGCACGAAAAAACATGACTCATGCGGCGTTACCTCGCTCTGAGGCGTTCCATTTAAGGCTTGAAGTGCAAGCGAGAGCGCGGAACGAGCGACAAAGAGGCACAATCGGCCTCCGCGTTCGGCAGCGTTCGACATCTGTCTCTCTCCTACTTGAGTGAGCGATGCGTCCGCGTGGACAGCTGCTATACAATAATACATTTCCATTTACCTCCTTCTCTATATCCATACAAAATATCTATCAAACAAATAAAATTAAAATTTTCTTTTGAAAAATGAAACCATTCCATCAGTATTTTCTTGACGTTGTCACGTTCAACTATCGTCAGTAAACCGACTTTACAGACAACAGATTTTTGATTACGAAATCGAGAAAATTATGAAAAGGGATTATATGATATATTAAGTGTTATCGCTAATTTCTTAAAAATAGAAAAGAAACATCAAATGCAATTGTAAAATTGGATAAATTCATCATTTTTAACGACACCCCGAGAAGAAAAAGAGTTCCTTTTTGTCTAAAAGTTGAACAAAGATTTTTAGTTTTACAACCGAGTATTGTAGTCTATGGTACAGTGTCGTTTCCTTTTAATTATCAACACTCGTCAGAAACTTCATAAATGGTTTCATTTTAACACAATCTGCAACCATTTTAACTGTGAAAACTGTGGGAAATGGGTCGTTTTTAATCTCGAAAATACATCAATTTGATGATATATTAAAAACGTACAATCAACAGTTTAGTTTTTATTTTAACCCTAAATTAAATCAAGACAAAAAATAATAAAATAGTTGGCCTACAGAAATTGTAGGCCCTATAGACATATCAAATTAAGGATATGAAAATTTATTTATGAAATAAGTCAGTTGGTTGTTCTTAAATTTTCATACCCTTGTTAATTTGATATGTTCAGGGCCCAAAATTTTTGAAGACCAACTTTTTTATAAATTTTCGTATTAAATTATCTTGTGATTAAACTAAAAAATAAACAGTTGATTGTACGTTTTTAATGTTTAAACTTACGTGTTTTCGATTTCGAGTTTGAAAACGACTCATCTCGACAAATGCCAATAATTTTTGAAAAAGCGGCGCCGTGTCATCGACTCATCACGAATTTTCTTTTGTTCCAACCTCTAAGTCGATTTTTAAAAAATTAACCAACTAACTCCTCTGGAATTGATGAAAGATGATTAACATTACAGTCATAGATCTAGTGAAGCAACTGATTAGCGCACGGTACTTATAAGACAGTGCTCATGATTACATTAAAATCGTAAATGTAAAAGCATAATTATCCATTTGTGTAATATTTCTGATGTTTTTCAAAATGGTAGCTGTCTAGATGTAAATCGTTATATTTTAAACTTGTTTCCCTATATTTTAACATCTTATATAATCTATTTACAGTTTATGTACTTTTGTGTTGTATATTTCATACCGAAATAAGCATCAATGCAAATTCACAGTTAAAAACGTTGTATGCCACTGGGGTTATTTATTTTTACAACAAGTGAAAAATTGCCGCTTTAGTTACGTTACATTAAAATTAAGCAGTCAGTTGAAAACTGCATACAAAGATATTTTACTGCAACTTCATTATTGTGAGAATACTTGATTTGCAACAAAATGTTTAGGTACGCCTGCAAAATACAAAATTGAACTTTTGCCAATGTCGTAATCTTTTCATGTCGATATATGATGATCAGAAATCCGATAGCGTAAAGAGGACATGGAATAAAATATAATCTCCATATATACTATCTCCATGCAAGGACTTATCCTCAATTAAATTGCGATAGGTAGATAGTTATTTAATAGAAAGTACAAAACAGAGTCTTATTCTAAGGTTTTTGTTTTGACAAGTTTCCGAGCTTTATTATAGGTATAATATTTAAAAGAGTAGGAGCATCTCTAATGCCTTATTACCTTCTCTTCTTCTATTTTATTTTATTTATTCTTAGGATGTATTATGTTCGATTACAGCTTGTACTATTAAACGAATTTTGGTGCCAAATATTTCCTATTAAGTACGTAATACCTACATCCCGAAAGCTCGAGGAAGTTTTTTAAAGTAAACACTCAACTTTCCTTGTTTATATAATACCTCCATAAGTCACTACCCTCGAGACTATGCAAATTTTAAAATAATTAAAATGTGCTTAAAGCATGTGTTTTCGTTGTGTTCACAACAAATTTGAAAATATTCTGCAAAAGCGATAGATTTGGATTCTAGAATATTTCGAAAGGGAACTCTGCAATATTCCATAAACTATAAACCTATAAAGCTTAATACTTATTCAAAACCATTGAAAGCTACCAAAATTTGTCGTTTACTCACAATGCTCATTAGTGAAATACAATGTGCTTAGTTTTATTTAATTTATTTAAAAAAACATCAACGAAAAAAAAAATTCGAAATAAATCGCGTTCAAAACATTCCGGACCATATTTTGGAAGAAATGCGGAATGGGATGAAAGTAAGAAGTGTTTAATTTGTGAATTTTGTTTGCATATACTGTAGTTAATGTCAATATTTAAATGTCCCGAGCGGGAATTATTATGTAAAATTAAACAAAGTAGGTGGGTACTCTATTAAGTGGGTTGTAATAAATTTTATTATTTATTATCGCAGTAAATTTAAATAACAATATATATATATATATGGATGTATAACAGTTAGATAATTGATATGATCCGGTAACCGAGAATGCTATCTTCTTGATACCGTTATTTTTTAATTTAAAATTTATATTATTGTGGTACCTACTTATGATTAACTGGGTAATATACCAACCTAGGTTACCTATTTACATATATAGTTACATATATGTCTCCTAATTAAGTTAACTTCTCATTAAAATTTCGCAAATAAATACGAAAGAGGGAAAGAGCGAATATAAATATGGGAGACGAAAGATTAGAAGTGGCTGATTTTAAGTATCTAGAAAGTCAGATAAGTCAGG
>NW_020438989.1:251125-261020 GCF_000699045.2 Agrilus planipennis | reverse complement strand
GGAAATGGTTTTCTATAATATAAAAATGAATCGCAAAATGTGTTGGTAAGCGCATAACTCAACAACGCCTGGACCAATTTGGCCAAATCTTTTTTTAAAATGTTCGTTGAAGTTCAAGGATGGTTTTTACAGCGAGAAAAATTAGAATTATTGCTGGAAAAACCCTAAAAATAGCCCTTTTCTTTTTCCCATACAAATGATTACTAATCAAGATGATGTAGTCAACTATCCACCGGAATTTTTAAACTCGCTGGATTTGCCAGGATTGCCACCTCACAATCTTCAATTAAAGGTTGGATCGGTGGTTATAATGTTGCGAAATATCAACCAACCGCGTCTTTGCAACGGTACACGGTTAGCGATAAAAAAATTACTAAACAATGTGATAGAAGCAACTATACTCAAAGGAAAGTATAAAGGAGAAGATGTTCTCATACCGCGCATCCCAATGATTCCGACTGATGTGCCATTTGAGTTTAAACGACTACAGTTTCCAGTGCGGCTTGCTTTTGCTATGACTATAAACAAGTCCCAGGGGCAATCATTAAGTGTTTGTGGTATTAATCTAGAAAACCCATGTTTCTCACATGGTCAATTGTATGTTGCCTGTTCCCGTGTTGGAAAACCAACAGATTTGTTTATCTATGCGCCAGGTAATCAAACAAAAAACATCGTATACCACAAAGCACTACAATAATAATAATAATAATAATCTCTCGCTGGATGGCTGGATCAAGGGCCAGATACAGAAGGCGGTAATCCTGGACACGGCGCGCATTGTCAGGAGGTTCCTCTCTCTGCGGCCCTAACCGCCGGTAGCTTGGGCCCTGCCCCGTTGCTGGCGGCACCCTAGGTTAGGTTTTTTATACTGTGTTTATATTTTGTACTGTATTTTTTATTTTACTTTTTATATGCATTTTATAAAAAACCTAGCCTAAGATCTAAAGTAAATAAAGGAGATAATAATGAACATTCAATGTCATCATATGTCATTTCATTTTAGCAGCGATAATTATTCTGTTTAAATAAGTTTAAAATCCCCGGTCGAAGACGGGGCGAGCAGCTAGTATTAAATAAAGAGTAGTCATAATTATCTGAAAATATTTTGTCAAAGTATTAAGTTTGATTGTGTTGTAAATGCATTGCTTTTGATTTTTACTTACTTTCTAAACATGTTTTGTCGAATTAATGAATTACACGTTATGGAAATTAGTCCACACTAAACGATGTCAGCATTGCCTTTAAAATGTAAGGCAATTAATTATTACAAAAAAGACAAATTATTATCGTCATAAGCATTTATTCGCAAGCTTTTATTAATTACAGTTTAATTTAAATTAGAAAATTAATCACATAGATTGTTGCAATAATAATAATAGTAGCACTCCGGTTACGCTTTCGAAATAAGTTACTTAATCTACCAGCACGTGTATTTACTGAAACGTACATATGTATTGTACAGCAACACTAATAGTGTTCCCTAAATCATTGCCAAATAATCAGAATTCTTAACTACTAGCGTCGATCTATAGGCACTGTAGACAATAAATAGCGCTTCAATTGAGTTCATTCGAGAAAATTAAATTACGTAACACATCTACGCCATTATTTTAAATTAATTTAATAACTAATACGGTTCTTTTCTTAACACTTTCACTTTCTTCTCACATCAATACTGATACTGGGAATCATCTCTATAATTTCGAAATTGTTACGTACTTCTGGTTCGGGAATTTCAGATCGCAGATTCTCCTGTAGTTCAACCCCTGGACTAGGAATTATTTCCACTTGATAGTCAATGGCCGGTGCTTTGCTTGGTTGCAGTTCAATTAATGTTGGTTTTGCTTTTTCTGCAGGTGGATTTACCGGTATGGAAGTGCTAAATCCTTGTGCTATCTGATTTCCAGCATTTTGTATTCCTTGTTGAAGTTGTTGTCCTTGCGATTGTACAGATTCTGAAGGACCAGCGCCTGGAGGAACCTGTAAAGTCTCTTGAATGGTTGCTACTGGGTTCTCAGGAAGTGATAACGCGGGTGGGTTTACAGCAAACCCTGGAGAAGGTTTATTTTGTGAAATTTCTTGTGCAGCATTTACTATATTTGCTAATGGCGTTCCTGATTGAGACAGAATCGGTGCTTGAGAACTTGTAGGGATCAAAGGGTCATTTGCTGCAGTAGTCTGACGGTTGAAGGGATTCAAATTGTTAATTGCTTGACTAAGCTGGTTTGAGACGTTTTGAAATGTTTGAACAATGCCATTCTGTCCGGAAGCTGATTGTTCGTCACTTTGACTTCCTGAAGATTGCGTTGGTCTGAACGGATTCAAATTACTAATGGCTTGACCAAACTGATTCGAAACGTTTTGAAAGGTTTGTATAAAACCATTTTGAGGTGTTTGTTCATCACTTTGTGCAGCGCCAGATTGTTGGGCTGATGGTCTAAATGGATTTAAATTATTGATTGCCTGACTAAACTGATTTGATACGTTCTGGTATATTTGTGATAAAGGATTTGATGTTGAGCCTTCGTCGTTTTGAGAGTTAGATGCCTGTGATGGTCTAAAAGGGTTTAGGTTGCTAATTCCTTGCTGAAATTGTCCAAAGGCATTTTGGATTGCTTGCAGTGGCGGCGCTTGGGTGGAACTTCCCTCGCCAGCTTTTGGTGGGTCATTTTGGGATAAGGGTGGAGCTTGAGATGACTGTTGATTGAATGGATTAAGACCACTTACGCCTTGTTGAAATTGATTGAAGGCACTTTGAATCGCTTGGACCGGTCTGTTGATTGGATTTTGATCGGTGTCGCTTTGGGTACCGTTGTTAGGCTGTCTATTGGGTTGAAAAATCTGTTGTACTTGGCTGAACAAACCCTGGATGGGATTAGGTCTCGAAGAAGTAACTTCACTATCAGACACGGGGGATGCAGGAGGGTTTCCACTAAGAGATGATTGAATTTGCTGGAAACCTTCTTGGAAAAAGTTTATAACGTTTTGAGGGAAGCTAGAGTTACCTTGGCGTAATTCTGATACAAATTGCGAAGAAACGTCCCTAAACTTGGGCAAAATCAGCTCATTTATATTATTTTTCTGAGTTTTTAGCGTATTTGTAAAAATTCCTTCAACAGTGTTGTTTAATTTTTCCCAATGGTTATCGTTTATTGGTGAGCTATTGCGATAAAGATCTTTGTTTTCCATTAAATATGTGTCTATACTGTTCTTTATATCAGTGATACCGTTATAAATGATCCTTTTTGCATTTGAGTAGCTTTCTTCGTTTTTCTGACTAAAATCTTTATCAGATTCTAATGCAGACTTTAGTTTTTCTTCGATAAGCTTATTGGAATCGGTACTCACCCTTTGAAGTTCAGGACTGTCGGGTTTTTCGGCTGCTGCTACATCTGTGAGAACCTTGTCCAGTATTATAGCATACTTATCAGCCTTTAATTTTTCATCTTCGGCAAGTTGCGGCTTTTCGTCCAAGTTGTTTTTCTGTTCTTCCTTTTGCTCTTCTAAAGTTTCAAGAAGCTTCTTTGCTTGCCCGCTCGAGCTTTGAACAGACTCTTCTTGCAGGGACTCGTTTAATATTTTCGCTGAATCTTCCTTTTCTTCCTCAGCTTGCTTTTGTAGATTGACGGATTCACTTAAATTTTTCGTAGAAATTTCTTCTTGTTCATCGGGCAGATCTTTGACAGATTCTTCTTTCAACGATTGATTTATGACTTTTGCGGAGATTCCTTTTGGTTCTTCGGATTCTTTTTGAATGACATCTTCTTGTATGTTTTCGTTTAGAGTTTTTGCAGAAAGATTTCCACTTTCCTCGGATACGAACTGTGAAATACCGCTCTCATTTTTGATAGTTGCATTGGGATTATCAACAATGGATCTACTAACTTCGCTTTCTTCTTGAAGTAAATCGTTGGAATTGTTATTATCATTGGTGTCTTGTTCGACTGCTCGTAAAATCTGGGGATGTTCGTATATAATTTTGACAGGTATGTTGCCGTACAAGGATGCACAATTTGCAGCGGCAATGATAGCAAAGAACGCAAGACACTTGAACTTCATGATGCCGCAACAAGAACTGATGTTATTGAACTCCATTCTTGAATTTATATGAATCTGTTTTATAGATACATTTGATCAGCATTTCTTGGAAGAGGTAAAATTTTACGCCGTTTTGTAAAAGAGGAGGTACGAAACCCCATCAGCAACCGGTTTAACAAGGTGAGGGATCCATTCTGGCAATGCTTCTTTTAACGAATGCAAGCCATTTATCCTCCTCAGAATAGTACTATATCAAGTGATTTCGTCCAAACGCTGAAGAACTATATACTTGCCTCCTTCAAATCTATTCGAGATTAATTGCTTTGGATAAAAATAAGCACTAATAACATTTATTTAATGATATATATCTGAATCCAATTGTGTGCATAATTCTTTTATCTATCCTAATAGTAGGTATAAAGAGGCAAGTTTGAATGCAATAGGTAATCTGCGAAACTACTCATTAGGGCGGACATAGAACATAGACTACATAATATCTATTCCTTGAAATAATAATAAGCGCATCATATTACTATTGACTAAAGTTTCTAAAACCGAAATATATGATGAATTATCCTCAATAAATTTTAAATCACTAAAACGCAATTTCCTTTAAAANGTACCTACTTATGATTAACTGGGTAATATACCAACCTAGGTTACCTATTTACATATATAGTTACATATATGTCTCCTAATTAAGTTAACTTCTCATTAAAATTTCGCAAATAAATACGAAAGAGGGAAAGAGCGAATATAAATATGGGAGACGAAAGATTAGAAGTGGCTGATTTTAAGTATCTAGAAAGTCAGATAAGTCAGGGCGGAAGGGGTAGTAGGGATATAAAACAGAAGTCACTTCTATGCTCGCGAACGGTTAATTTAGAAATTCTAAAAGATTGTTAAAGATGTATGTTTAAAGCGCAGCGCTGTACGGGTGCAAAACATAGAAGGTGGCTGCGGCGGAAAAGAAAAGGTTAGAAGCGTTCGAAATGTGCTATTGCAGGCGAATGATGTGGATAGCGTGAATAGAGAAGGTTAGAAATGAAGAGATATTAGAAAGAATAGGAAAACAGAGGACTTTATGGATGTCAATAAGAAATAGGCGAGATATGTTAGTATACCTTCTCAGGCTGAAGGTATATTAGAGGCAGAAACGGAAGTGAAGAGAGGTAGAAGTAGACCTAGTTTAGATTACTGTTCGCAAATAGTTAAGGAAGTGAGTTGTTCTAGTTTTAGGGAAATGCGAAGATTAGCTCAGCGATAAATTAATTAATTAATTTAGGCCGTTCTTAAAGAACTTGTTTGGTGTCTCCTCAACCCACCTATTTATGGCACGTTTTATGTCAGTTAAACTATCAAATTGAACACCCCGTAAGGGATTTTTCAAACCTGGGAACAGATGATAATCACTGGGTTCATGATCCGGGGAATAAAGTGGGTGCGGAATCAATTTTCATCGCAAATCGTTCATAACATTCATCGTTTTTCTTGCGGTGTGTGGTCTTGCATTATTCTGTTGCAATAGCGGACGTTTATACAACATTCCAGGCCGTTTTCTAACAAGTGTCTGTCGTAGTGGTCCGAATATTTAATTCGAAGAATATTCTGCATTAATTGTAGTACCTTTTTCGCCAGATAATCCATAAAAATAATCCCTTCCTAATCCCCGAATACACTGAGCATTACCTTTCCAACAGACGGAACTGTAATACGCGCCTTCAATGGAGGTCCTTCTTCAGGTTTGCGCCATTCTTTGGATTGACCTTTGGTTTCAGGTTTGAAATAAGGAATCCACGTTTCGTTAATGAGAACAGGCTAACAGCTCTTAAAGTTGACAACCAGTATCAGACCCATGAGTTTCTGTTCTAGTCCCAACAGCCTTGACACCCAGCGTACCAAAACCTTGCTAGGCCCAAACAATCATGAAAGATGTCATGAATTTGTAATGTACCTATACCTAGGCGCATACTTATTTGACGAATAGTCATTCGCCTGTCCTCTTTCAGTAGGTCTTCGACGGCAATAATGTTTCCTTCATTTACCGACGTGCTTGGGCGTCCACTGCATGGATCATCTCTAGTGATGTTCTACCGATTTAAAACAATCGATCCACCGATAAACAATACTTTTGGATTCTGCAAACTCACCAAACTTTCAAACGCTGAATAATTTCTGATGTTTTCTATATAATGACAATTATTGCTCCTTTAAATTTTGCTGCGTCTTCCATGGTTACAAAAACAGTACTATGAATACGCGTTTATATCAATCGAACACCTAAATCACCATCACACCATCAGATTGAACAATATTGCACTAGATAGTTGCATAAACATATAAAGACATGTCTAGCACCAATAATATTGCCTTTAAGTTCTGCGTGATTTAATTGTAGCACAATTCCCAGAACTTTGGAATTAATAAAAGTATTTCCTCATTCACTATCAAGAGCACTTCCTTAATTGTTTTTATTTCGGTACGACTAATATTTTCATTAACACTAATACATTCCAGACTGTGCTCACCTTACCCTATCCTTTTGAAATACTATTGACGTTTCGCAACCAGAAATAGATTATAATGAGCCGTTCTCTCATATTTATTTTTAATTTGCAAATAAAAAAATGTTAATTTCGGTTAAAGACTTATTTACTCATTGCCATTCTCCCTATTATATCATGTGAATATCTGAAGTCATGTGTTATGTGGCTACCCAAATAATGGAAACTGTCAATCACATCTAAATGAGTGTCGTCAAGTTAAATTCATCTTTTTATTACATTTATTGATGGAGATTTTGATGTTGTCAGAATCTTAGTTTGTTGATGTTTATTTTCAGTCCGGAATATTTAAAAATGTGATTCATTATTTTGTAAAAGTTTCCCTAAATTATTTATACTATCGGAAATTAATCCAATAACAGTTTTTCCATTAAACGTTCACTTCCTTTGCCTGCTTCTGAAAATTTCCTACTTCAACACTCAATAGTAATGTTGAATATTAAATACAAAAAACGACAGGTTTGAACTGATGCTCTCCTGATTCGATGTTTAAGGGCCGTCGTCGGCTGAAGTTGCTTCTTAACGTTTCGCAAGCTCGAGTTATGAGCTTCTGCAGAGGTCCTTCCATCGGAAGTCCAAACCAGCATCGGAGACGAAAGAAACTCTGAAGTAGCTGGCCAGTCATGCTACCGAAACGTTAGGAAGAAACTCCAACCGACGACAACCTTTAGATTCGAATAAGGACAGCATCAGTTCACAACTGGATGCAAAAGTCTTCACCAATTTCGAAGGACAACCCTGTGTTGCCATTACTTAACAATCACTCTTTTTCTTCCCGTATTTTATTATTGTTTCCTGATTTTTGTAAAGTTAGTAGATAATTTTTCTGTCTCTGTAAACTATTATTTTCATCTAATTCACTTCATCAAACGCTTTTTCTAAATCTACAAACGCTATGCATGTTTGAAGACTCAAATCCATAAGTCTATCAATATTTAATCGTAGGGTTACTATAACTTCTCTTGTACTGTTAGTTTGTCTGCAGTTATCTGCCAAAATGATCTTATTCTAGTTTGCATTATTTTTAACAGATCTTCGGGGCTAGAAAGGCTTTAGAAGGGTTGTATGTTCTTCACATGTAAGGGTGTTTTTTCGATGAGGCGGTCTTGCTCATATAAAAATCTTACAATAATATACTTTTAGACACAGCTTTTCTATTTTGAATACAATTCCTGTTTTAATATGTATGCAAAGTCATTATTGAAAAATATTCTTCTACTTTTCATAATTTTAGTAAGTATAAAAGATAAATAAAAATTGAAGAAAAGCAAGTTATGGATATATTTTCTAATTTGATATTAAAAAATAAACTTCCAGAAGAGATGAAACATAGGTAGTATATGTAGGTAACATGATCAAATTTCAACCTAGAAATAAAATACAGAGGAAATGCAATTTACATAATTTTCTGCTATTTAAATTGTAATGACCGAGTGCGTAAAAAGAAGAAAGTTTGCAACAGGAAAAGTTCCGCAAAATCCGTAATTAATGATTAGCACACTTTTTTTTAACACAATTACCTTGATAACGGTAAGTGGTACATCAACATCGGCGCCTCCTGTCAACCGGAATCCCCAAGGTGTGTTGTCTTTTCTTTTCAGTTTTAAATCCACAGCCATTTATTTGTATCTCACGTAATGAGTCCGAGTCACACTGACTACTTGCAACGCAACTGAATTTATTTCCTCGTTGATCGGCTAATGTTTTAATTTCGGACCAGAATGTTAATGTCACATGGCTCAATTTGAATCTCGTTATTTGGTCCAATGACAAATCTGCATATGTAAAATTACTTTTTGTTTGTTTTTGTAGTTTGTTCTCCTTGTGACACCCTAATACAAATTTCCATATTGTTATTGTACATAATTAATTAGATACTTTATCCTTGTAGAATTAAAATTGATAACATTCTGTATTCCTTTCTAGAAAATTCCATATAAAATAACTGATTCTTTTTTTTTTAAAAAAAAAGCAGAAATATTATGGTTAAGGATTCTATCTAATAGATACTTATGATAAGTGCGATTTTCAATAAAGAATTAACTCACTTGCATACTAAAAGTGATTTAGAAATAGGGTTTTCAATTCCGCGTTACCGCATTTCAGGTCATTTCCCGCATATCAATGAGACCTGCGGAATTCCCGCATTTGTGCAGTAAGTCACGCGCAGGAAATTTTTAAATAGAACGAATCCGTTTAGTGATAAAGATGCAAAAATTACCACAGAAGAAAATTTATTGACTAAAGGAGAACTAGAAATACAATTAATTAAAAAAGTGATACATCAACAGTGAATGTGTCAGCGACAAGTTAAATTTTGAAAAAATAATTAAGGCTGAGATAACTGACGAAAATAGGGAAATAAAACGCAAATACTTACCCTTTATCATAATTATCTGAACAGTATCACCCCTACAAGTGTAGGCTGCAGCCGGTTACGTATGTCTGTAATCCCTTAACAAATAAGCTGATGGTCAAGACCATAAATATCATTTATTTATCAGAACAATAAGTAACTTTTATTTTTATAATTTGTGTTTTTTGTTTCATTTCTTTAACACGAAGTTTCTTCTGATTTAAGAGATGTTTATTTATACATACAACTGTAAAATACACGATAATATGTAATTGTAGTATGACAAGATGCATATTACCAATTACCAATAACTAAATAATAACTTGTGGATTGCATCGATCTCTTTGATTTTTAGTTTGCAAAATTTTTTATTTCATTACACGTCTATAAATTTAACAGCAAGAAGTACGTTAAGTAAATAATGAGACGTAAATAATATATTAATTAATAGTTAATAAACATATGGTTTTTAACGTATATAATGCTCACCTGTTTAATTTTTAAATACTAGGAATTGTTTACATTTCATTTGATGAAGTTCCACAATAAAAGCATTGCAGTAAAGGCGAATTTACAGCAAATTTCTATCCGGAATAGAAAGATTGCAAACCCTATTTAGAAATTATATTTATACTACTCAAATTTGACGAAATTGGTTAGATGAAGCTTTTACTTCTCATAACTTCACATTAAAATAGGAAAACACACATCTTTTTTGGTCACAAAACCTTTATTGTTGCCTAAAGAATTACTTCACTACACTGCGATTTCTTCAGGCGGATGAAATTTTATGAACTAATTACAAGTGCAGTTGTTTAATTTTCTTAATAGTGTATTTAAATATTAGACGAAAAACATGGAAAGAAAAAACTGTACATAAAAGAAATAATATCTTCGAATTTTGAATACAACTAGATTGTATGAATATTTTAGGAAT
>NW_020438989.1:243517-247669 GCF_000699045.2 Agrilus planipennis | reverse complement strand
ATTTAAAAATTCATTTTCACATTAATATTTGGTATTAACCACTACTAAAATGTCAAAGTTTTTTAAAAACCAGGCCCGACGTTTTGCCTATTGTTCTTAAACTTTTGTATAATATTAATGCCTAAACCTATACTTGAAGAAGTCTTAGAAGAATAGGCGAAACGTTGGACCTGGTTTCAAAATAAATAACTTATTTATCCCTTATCGAGGTTCTGATTTAAAATCTGAATTTTTATTAAAAATCGTACCACAGAATCAACCCTTCCAGTTGTTTTTCTGACGAGGAAGTGGAATCCATTTCCTGAACCCATGAACCGCTTTTTTTGGAGCTATATCCAACAAGTGGAAAGTGTTACCTCTTTAGTACTAATAGGGTACTATTCCTTTTAAGAAGCTTCCTTTGAAGCGTAAACATAAACAGTGACTAAAAGGAGAGTGAAAAGATCATCGCTTTTAAGGTCTAAGCAGCCCTAAACCCAACCATAACAATAATAGTAAAACTAAAATCTGAGGGTTCACTCGACCCGAAAAACTTGAAATTGAAATTGACAGGTAATTTAGTAATCTCTGAAAAATTCACAGAAAAGTTAGGAACTGCGATGATCAAAAATGTACTATTACCCTCCGTATCTATTAAAATTTAAGATAATACTTCGCTATTTTAACGTTATATGCTTTATGTAATTTTAAATACATATTAGAAGTACCATAGATAGAAAAGGTTAGAATAAGGGGGTATTAGAAAGATCAGGAAAACAGGGAGGGCAAGATGGATTGGTAGGACACTTACTCAGACATGAAGGGCTGTCTAAAGACATGAAGAAACAAGAGGACATAGAACATAGACTACATAATATCTATTCCTTGAAATAATAATAAGCGCATCATATTACTATTGACTAAAGTTTCTAAAACCGAAATATATGATGAATTATCCTCAATAAATTTTAAATCACTAAAACGCAATTTCCTTTAAAAGTAATAACATATTTCATAATTTTATTATCAGCGATACCAAATTTTACACATATTTGACTAAATTGTTTGATTTTAACTTATTGTAGGTACTATATTATTCTATTTGTGTTTGTCTCTTAATTAAGTTGGAACAAATAGATGCATATAATATTTCGCATAAGTAGGTATATTGTTTTATAGAAGGCCCCACCTCAAATAAATTTTTCATTTTATCGTTAATTAAATCGGTTCAGTTAATGTATAATAAATTTTTCATTTCTTCAGTTGCACTCCACTCCAATCAAACAGGCTCAGAATCACAGCATACATTGTCTGTTTAGTAACATCATGAAAAATTAACAGACAGTAAAATTTTATGTATTAGGTACAGTCTACAAACGGCTTAAAGTCTTAAGGATGTTTGGGAGGTACAAGAGTACATAAAATTAGAAATTCGTGATTAATTAGGTTTNCGCATTTGTGCAGTAAGTCACGCGCAGGAAATTTTTAAATAGAACGAATCCGTTTAGTGATAAAGATGCAAAAATTACCACAGAAGAAAATTTATTGACTAAAGGAGAACTAGAAATACAATTAATTAAAAAAGTGATACATCAACAGTGAATGTGTCAGCGACAAGTTAAATTTTGAAAAAATAATTAAGGCTGAGATAACTGACGAAAATAGGGAAATAAAACGCAAATACTTACCCTTTATCATAATTATCTGAACAGTATCACCCCTACAAGTGTAGGCTGCAGCCGGTTACGTATGTCTGTAATCCCTTAACAAATAAGCTGATGGTCAAGACCATAAATATCATTTATTTATCAGAACAATAAGTAACTTTTATTTTTATAATTTGTGTTTTTTGTTTCATTTCTTTAACACGAAGTTTCTTCTGATTTAAGAGATGTTTATTTATACATACAACTGTAAAATACACGATAATATGTAATTGTAGTATGACAAGATGCATATTACCAATTACCAATAACTAAATAATAACTTGTGGATTGCATCGATCTCTTTGATTTTTAGTTTGCAAAATTTTTTATTTCATTACACGTCTATAAATTTAACAGCAAGAAGTACGTTAAGTAAATAATGAGACGTAAATAATATATTAATTAATAGTTAATAAACATATGGTTTTTAACGTATATAATGCTCACCTGTTTAATTTTTAAATACTAGGAATTGTTTACATTTCATTTGATGAAGTTCCACAATAAAAGCATTGCAGTAAAGGCGAATTTACAGCAAATTTCTATCCGGAATAGAAAGATTGCAAACCCTATTTAGAAATTATATTTATACTACTCAAATTTGACGAAATTGGTTAGATGAAGCTTTTACTTCTCATAACTTCACATTAAAATAGGAAAACACACATCTTTTTTGGTCACAAAACCTTTATTGTTGCCTAAAGAATTACTTCACTACACTGCGATTTCTTCAGGCGGATGAAATTTTATGAACTAATTACAAGTGCAGTTGTTTAATTTTCTTAATAGTGTATTTAAATATTAGACGAAAAACATGGAAAGAAAAAACTGTACATAAAAGAAATAATATCTTCGAATTTTGAATACAACTAGATTGTATGAATATTTTAGGAATGATTAGCTATTCATGTGTTATGTGGCTACCCAAATAATGGAAACTGTCAATCACATCTAAATGAGTGTCGTCAAGTTAAATTCATCTTTTTATTACATTTATTGATGGAGATTTTGATGTTGTCAGAATCTTAGTTTGTTGATGTTTATTTTCAGTCCGGAATATTTAAAAATGTGATTCATTATTTTGTAAAAGTTTCCCTAAATTATTTATACTATCGGAAATTAATCCAATAACAGTTTTTCCATTAAACGTTCACTTCCTTTGCCTGCTTCTGAAAATTTCCTACTTCAACACTCAATAGTAATGTTGAATATTAAATACAAAAAACGACAGGTTTGAACTGATGCTCTCCTGATTCGATGTTTAAGGGCCGTCGTCGGCTGAAGTTGCTTCTTAACGTTTCGCAAGCTCGAGTTATGAGCTTCTGCAGAGGTCCTTCCATCGGAAGTCCAAACCAGCATCGGAGACGAAAGAAACTCTGAAGTAGCTGGCCAGTCATGCTACCGAAACGTTAGGAAGAAACTCCAACCGACGACAACCTTTAGATTCGAATAAGGACAGCATCAGTTCACAACTGGATGCAAAAGTCTTCACCAATTTCGAAGGACAACCCTGTGTTGCCATTACTTAACAATCACTCTTTTTCTTCCCGTATTTTATTATTGTTTCCTGATTTTTGTAAAGTTAGTAGATAATTTTTCTGTCTCTGTAAACTATTATTTTCATCTAATTCACTTCATCAAACGCTTTTTCTAAATCTACAAACGCTATGCATGTTTGAAGACTCAAATCCATAAGTCTATCAATATTTAATCGTAGGGTTACTATAACTTCTCTTGTACTGTTAGTTTGTCTGCAGTTATCTGCCAAAATGATCTTATTCTAGTTTGCATTATTTTTAACAGATCTTCGGGGCTAGAAAGGCTTTAGAAGGGTTGTATGTTCTTCACATGTAAGGGTGTTTTTTCGATGAGGCGGTCTTGCTCATATAAAAATCTTA
The DNA here is from genome assembly GCF_000699045.2 of Agrilus planipennis. Lineage (NCBI taxonomy): Eukaryota > Metazoa > Arthropoda > Insecta > Coleoptera > Buprestidae > Agrilus > Agrilus planipennis. The sequence goes on along the minus strand of NW_020438989.1, from coordinate 244,086 downwards.
CAATAATATACTTTTAGACACAGCTTTTCTATTTTGAATACAATTCCTGTTTTAATATGTATGCAAAGTCATTATTGAAAAATATTCTTCTACTTTTCATAATTTTAGTAAGTATAAAAGATAAATAAAAATTGAAGAAAAGCAAGTTATGGATATATTTTCTAATTTGATATTAAAAAATAAACTTCCAGAAGAGATGAAACATAGGTAGTATATGTAGGTAACATGATCAAATTTCAACCTAGAAATAAAATACAGAGGAAATGCAATTTACATAATTTTCTGCTATTTAAATTGTAATGACCGAGTGCGTAAAAAGAAGAAAGTTTGCAACAGGAAAAGTTCCGCAAAATCCGTAATTAATGATTAGCACACTTTTTTTTAACACAATTACCTTGATAACGGTAAGTGGTACATCAACATCGGCGCCTCCTGTCAACCGGAATCCCCAAGGTGTGTTGTCTTTTCTTTTCAGTTTTAAATCCACAGCCATTTATTTGTATCTCACGTAATGAGTCCGAGTCACACTGACTACTTGCAACGCAACTGAATTTATTTCCTCGTTGATC
>NW_020438989.1:213282-242380 GCF_000699045.2 Agrilus planipennis | reverse complement strand
TCATCGAATCTGCATTTATTTCAGACAATTATAAATATTATCATTATATTATCAAGTAAAAACGAGATTTTCAGCTAATTTTTCATTTTTTCCTCGATAACCATTTAGTGAATTTGAATAACCTTACGCTAAAGTGATTCTCCAGAGTTCAAGTTACTTATTATAAAAGTTTCAAATTTCTGGTAGCTTTTTTCTGTTAATAAAAATAAATTTATTCTGTTCGGTTAACGAATCTCCATAAAATTACGTGTAAAATTACAATTTTTTAAAATTTCTATAACTTTTTAACGGTTTCGTGAATTGAGATGTAATTTTTACAGGAGTTTTAGAATTGAATGAGGAACGTTCTTCCAAATGTTTATTTGACTCGTAGCATTTTGACATAGCTCCCATCCTTAACCTACCTTTGGTTTTCGTAGAGGCAGAATTTGATAAAATTTCTTTCAAACCATATTGGCGTTAATACGCTTCGATTGAAACTCCAACGAAATTAATATCCTTTTTGGTTCGTGAAATAAAATCAAGAGAATTTAGTAGTATTCAAAGTACGAAACAAAAATGCGTCAGCGATGCAAATAAAACTGCGAATGGATCGTCTACTTATTTTTACTAGAATTGATTGATACATTGGAAACTTCAGGAAGTGTATCTAAAGGAGTCTGTAGATTACCTATACATTACTCCATTAAGTAGCAATTGGTACGTGACAGATCCTTATCATCTGTAGCTTTTTTTGTGGATATTATCAATTTATCGTATGTATAGAGGAATATAGAACTCCCGTAATAATAACAAATACTCAGTGGAATACCAGCATCCTAAGCTTTACTGTCTGATGATATCTGCGAAGTCTGCTGTTCAAACAAAGTTTTGTAGTCGATTTTTATTAAAATGATATCCATTTCTTCCCCAAATTTATTCCAATTTATTAAATCAGAACCTCGATAAAGGATAAATAATTTATTTATAATATTTAAAAATTCATTTTCACATTAATATTTGGTATTAACCACTACTAAAATGTCAAAGTTTTTTAAAAACCAGGCCCGACGTTTTGCCTATTGTTCTTAAACTTTTGTATAATATTAATGCCTAAACCTATACTTGAAGAAGTCTTAGAAGAATAGGCGAAACGTTGGACCTGGTTTCAAAATAAATAACTTATTTATCCCTTATCGAGGTTCTGATTTAAAATCTGAATTTTTATTAAAAATCGTACCACAGAATCAACCCTTCCAGTTGTTTTTCTGACGAGGAAGTGGAATCCATTTCCTGAACCCATGAACCGCTTTTTTTGGAGCTATATCCAACAAGTGGAAAGTGTTACCTCTTTAGTACTAATAGGGTACTATTCCTTTTAAGAAGCTTCCTTTGAAGCGTAAACATAAACAGTGACTAAAAGGAGAGTGAAAAGATCATCGCTTTTAAGGTCTAAGCAGCCCTAAACCCAACCATAACAATAATAGTAAAACTAAAATCTGAGGGTTCACTCGACCCGAAAAACTTGAAATTGAAATTGACAGGTAATTTAGTAATCTCTGAAAAATTCACAGAAAAGTTAGGAACTGCGATGATCAAAAATGTACTATTACCCTCCGTATCTATTAAAATTTAAGATAATACTTCGCTATTTTAACGTTATATGCTTTATGTAATTTTAAATACATATTAGAAGTACCATAGATAGAAAAGGTTAGAATAAGGGGGTATTAGAAAGATCAGGAAAACAGGGAGGGCAAGATGGATTGGTAGGACACTTACTCAGACATGAAGGGCTGTCTAAAGACATGAAGAAACAAGAGTTAAGAGGTAGACCAAGATTATATTACTGTTCACAAATAGTTGAAGATGTAGGATGCTGCAGTTTTCGAGAAATGCTATTCTTGACTCAAGATAGAAAGAAGTGGAGGCGCGTGTCAAACTAAGACGTTATAATGGTAATAGGGTCGTCAGTCCTAAGACTAGTTGGACACGTACCTCCACTTTTTGCTATCCTGAGCTAAACTTCGCATTTCCCTAAAACTGGAACAACCCACATCCTTAACTATTTGTGAACAGTAATCTAATCTAGGTCTACCTCTACCCCTCCTAACTCCTATTTCTGCCTCTAATATGTCTCTGACTAGACCTTCATACCTGAGAAGGTGTCCTACCAATCTATCTCGCCTACTTCTTACTGACTTCCATAGAGTCCTCTGTTCTCCTATTTTTTCTAATACCTCCTCATTTCTAACCCTCTCTACCCACGTTATCCTCATCATTCACCTGTAACACCACATTTCGAAGGCTTCTAACCTTTTCTTTTCTGCCGCGCCCACTGTCCATGTTTCGCACCCATACAACGCCGTGCTCCAAACATACACCTTTAACAACCTTTTTCATACAAGGAAAGAAAACTTTGGAATTTAATGATTCGTTTTGAGTCGACATTCTGTGCCATGATCAAAATGACCGCAATAATCTACACAAATGGATGGGGAAAGACGTGTACTTGTATTGAACGAAATAAAAATTGAATAGTAAAGAAATTCAGCGTTCATTTGAAAATGTTAAATCATCTTATAAGCTCTTCTGGACGAAAACACATGCAGTCAGCCTCGGGTACTGCATCCTAAACGCCTATCAGTACGAACTGTCTATCAGGGTCATGCTCATTTAACTGTTAATTAATAACTTACCTACATCTGACGCGGTTACATACAAATTATTGTAAATATTGCCGTAATCTTTTCTTCCTAACGTACATAAGTAACGCACCGTAGCCACGGTATTTTTATTTCATAACTTGTTCTTGTAACACTACCTACAGTTACTTTTTCATGTCTCACGATCAGTAAATATCCTATTAACAGTTCGTTTAACTTTTTAGTTGTTTAAGGACTTCCACCTGTACAATAACATAACATTTTATTTAAATAATAAGTTAGGTACCGCTTGATGCGGATGTTGTAACAGGAAATGTGTATTTCTGACTTCGCGAGACACTTTCATAAGTTTTGTACCATTAATTTGTAACTTAATAATGCAAGGCTAAATTTCAAGGATTTTTTGATCTTATCTTAAATTACTTGTTTGGGTTGTTATGTCCAAATAAACCCTTTTTTAATGTACATGCACATATCCAATAGAATTAATTTAAGTGGTGAGCCCAGAGGAGGAGCTTTAGAGGATTCAACCCCCCCCCTCAACGACTAATAAGTTTTAACTTTTAATTACGTTGCGGTCTAACGAGTACGAGAAACAATAAATAATTAATGTGAGATACAGACAAAGCATGAACAGAAATAACATGCAATATGTTTTAAGTGTCAATAATTTTAATTTGTGTATCCACACAACCCACAGGGTTTTTTAGGGGAAAAGTACTGGTCACTGATAAATTTCCGCAGTTGTGCTTTCTTCTTTATTTGTTGTGGTATTTATTCAAATTGGGTACTGCATAATTTTATAAACACAAAAGTTTATCAAAGAATCCAAAATTAATTGAATTTAATACAGGGTAATACAATTTACATCTATTAGTTAGAAGTTCATCTCAAATACTTTTTAAAAATAAATTCCCATAAACGTTAACCTATCTAACTTATTAACAATTGCTTTTCTTGCACTGCGGCTCCTTTGCGGTCTCGAAGACTAGTTAGACACGCACCTCCACTCTTTCCTATCCTGGGCTGATCGTCGCATTTCCCTAAAACTAGAACATCCCACAACCTTATGACGGTACCCATCTCAGTTGCAGTTGCTTAGTACGTACTTATCTTCTTATATTAATTTTTTTAATTAAATGCTTAGCAAAGTAGAAAGAGGAGACTGTGGTAAATATTAATTAAAAATTAAAAAGACGAGGGCCAGTCTCGCGTTGATATTGCCCACATATGAAGTGGGCGAAACACGTGACCGCTCAAAAAGTTTTTTGTAGTAATTAGGGGGTGAGTCTTCCTTTTTAATTTTTAAATGCTTAGCAAAATTAAAAGGAAACAGCGTTTTTCAGTAGTTTAATATATAAAAGTTTCTTAGAAACTAATGCGTTTTTAAAAAGGTTTAAGTAATCTTAAGTTTTCGCACTGATGGTTTTAATTCACTTTCCGTACTTCGTAAGAAAGCTTAACATAATGTTAAAATTGATTGAACTCTTATGAAACAATTCTGAAGAATTTTTGATAAATCGGTTTTGCTAATACTGTTGTACTACTTAGCACCCCAAAAGCAACTAACATACTTTTAACTAAGACACCTAAACAAAGTATTGCATGGTCATTTTTCTCGTAATATCGTAACGTTCTTTTTGCCTCTCCTAGTATAATGTGTTGCCTACTATATTGGCTTACATTTACAAACGTAGTCTTATTTATGTATATGCACCATTCTGATTTTCTGATTGTGATATTCCTATTTAATTATAATATTTATACAGTATAAATAAATAAATTGCTAATATTTGAAAAGGAAAGCATATTGTATAATGAATTTCGATGTTAAATTATAAATTATATATTCGTGTAAACGCTGTTCTATCACAATTTCGATGTAGTCACCTTATCGAATTCAAAATTGTAACCATAACCTCGAAAATCTCACGTTGTTTTGTTGTGTTATGTTTTCAATTTTTGTCGTATTTTTTTTGTTTATGGTAACAAAAGTATAGAAAGGTGTTTTACTAAACTCGAGAATAAATACTAAAGATGCCGAAAGTAAAGCCCAGCAAGAAAACCCGCGTTCATAATGAAATTGCCCGACAAGGTTGAGTTGAAAATGGTTCATTCAATTTTACAATTTTACATATTGTAACTCTATTTGTTAGGTATTTTATTCAACAAAAATTTTGGACAACACATTTTAAAAAATCCAATGATAACAATTTCAATGATAGAGAAGGCAGCTTTACATCCAACTGACACTGTGTTAGAAATTGGTTCTGGTACTGGTAACATGACTGTTAAACTTTTAGAGAAAGTAAAAAAAGTGATAGCATGTGAAATTGATACTAGGTAAAACAGCTGTTGTCTCTTGTTTATTATGTATGACTTACCCTTTTATAGACTAGTTGCAGAATTACAAAAGCGCGTTCAGGGAACTCCTTACCAAACAAAATTGCAAATTTTGATTGGCGATGTATTAAAGGCTGAGCTTCCATTTTTTAATGTGTGTGTGGCAAATATCCCATATCAAATTTCCTCACCATTGGTTTTCAAACTTCTGTTACACAGACCATTCTTTAGATGTGCTGTTTTAATGTTTCAAAAGGAATTTGCACAAAGATTAGTTGCTAAACCTGGAGACAAATTATACTGTCGACTCTCAGTTAACACACAGTTACTAGCACGAGTTGATATGATAATGAAGGTAAAATCATAGCAATATTTAGACATTATTAATTGCTAACAAAAAGATTATTATGTCCACAGGTTGGGAAAATTAATTTTCGCCCTCCTCCAAAAGTTGAATCAGCAGTGGTAAGAATAGAACCACGAAACCCACCTCCCCCTATTCCTTATAAGGAATGGGATGGACTCACGCGGATAGCCTTCACTCGTAAAAACAAAACATTAGGTAGTGCTTTCAAACAAACTGCTGTACTTGCAACGATAGAAAAGAATTATAAAGTGCATTGCAGTTTACATAATAAGGTATTTTGAATGAAAAAAAAATAAGAAAGCTGGCGTGTATGTTTTAACACAAAATTTCAGGAAATACCTAAGGACTTCAGCATGAAAAAGACATTAGAAAATATTTTATCGGAAGTAGAAGCTGACAAAAAACGAGCGCGAACAATGGATGTAGATGACTTTATTATGTAAGTTACAATTACATAGGTGTTTATAAATATCTATATGTATGTATAATACTGAATATTTTTTACAAAAATTTATTTTTACAGGTTATTACATGCATTTAATAGTAAAGGCATTCACTTTTCATAGTAAAAGTACAGCGGCAAATGCAGCTGAGAAAAGGTATAAAAAATATTTAATTTATAAATTCACTCTTAAATTATCTTTGGAATATTGAATTAAATGAATGGTTAATAAATATACTTCGTATCATTTTTTTAATGATTCAAAAAATTGAATTTTTGATATGGCTTTTGGAAATGACACGTCTTCAACTTCATCCAGGGATCCTATTGATGAATCCGGTATCTCACTGACACTTGCTTCTTCTTTAATTAACTCTTGAATAAATAAAAAATAAGTATATTAAAAAAATGATATTTTACACGGCAGTTAAATTCAATAAAGTAGATACAATGTAGAAATCTTCCCGAAGTGAGTTAGTTTTTTAATTTGAAATATTTTCAATTTTTTGGCCACTACACACTTCCTCAAATTAATGAGGAAAAAGTGTGTAGTGGGTAAAAAATTGAGAATATTTCATATTAAAAAAATCAATAAAGTAGAATACAAATAATTTTTCATCTATTAAGAGAAATAAACAAATATTTTTTACTAATTAGACATTAAAAGTAAAAATGAAATATTTAGTTTTATAATTTTAAATATGTGCCTCCTTTATTTACAAATTTGTTTGATTTAAATGATCTGATAAAATTTACAAGAAAAAGTTAAACTATTAGTGTCACGTGTAGGCAACCCACTGTACGTGAAGAAGTCTCCAAGGGGCATATAGTGGGTTGCCCAAATTACGCTATTAGCAAAGGAGACAACAGTATCTAAAGTCTGCATTCTGGACTATTTTATAATGACTTACGTTAGTTTAAAGTGATTTTCTAATCTAAAAGTGAAATCATTTTAAAAATTAAAGAAAAATGTAAGTATAAAAAAGTTTCCCTACTGCGAATTTCAATTGCACTTGTACATTGAAATATAAACTATTTACTATAAACTTATAGTAAAACACAGTACTCTAAGACCTACCTGCCTTAGTGGAGAGATCGGTTGCTGCACTTTTTTTTAATTCTTGTCTGACTTCAATTGGTATACTTCTTGCTGTTAATGAGTACACGGGCTTATTACTTTCGGCTTTGGAAAGCAATTTCTGAAAAATAAAAACAAATAATTAAATAAAAATCGTCCATTTCTTTTATTTCAACTCATCTTAATAGTGTGAATAAATGTGACGATTATACTCATGGGAAAATAATATATGTATAATATTATATACTTAATAGCAATTCGGAAAATCAGAAGTAATGTTTGCGAAGATCGCTAGTACATGCATCATATATCAAATTAAAAGTCTCGTCATTCTACGTTCATTAAAAGAAACTGTTCAAACGTAGGTGGCTATGATGTAAGTCATAGGAATGCATCTATTTTAGTGAAATTATTGCATGAAAAAGTTGCGAGTTCTTAGAAACGACCTTTTTTCACGAGTATCGTGTAAATATGGTCGTGAATAGATCAAGTAAAATGAAACATGTCTCTACATGTTCAAAAAATTCAGAAACATCGAAAAAATTCATCACGACACTAGCTGTATTAACGAATACCTAAAAATTGTTTTTCTCTTTGTTATATGTACGCTATAAATGTATCTTACAAATGCATAGCTAAGTAAAAAGGTGTATTTCTTTTGTTTTTATCTCACATGAAAATATGTTCATTTACTATGTTTTACTATTGCTCGTTAAAAATAACAAAAATTTAGAGGTTGCTCAAAAAATTCAATTTTTTCTTTTCTTAAATTTTTTTCTTGTCATACTGTTTTGCCAACGTTTGAAATTGTAAATATTTTGAAAATTTCAGGTCGGTATGTTAACTGCAGAGGTTTAATTTTTACAGTACCAAAATTGGGATATTTGCGAATGAGTTGTATAAATTGATACATCGATTTGAAATTTTCAAAATATTTGAAAATTCAAACGTTGACAAAAATGACAAAGAAAAAAAAAATAAAAACAAAAATTTAAAAATTCTACAATTTTTGAATTTTTAAAAATATTGAGCGACCTCGTTTTTAATCGATCTAATTTTCTTAGTAACCATTATTAAAACATACTACTTATGTGATCATATTTTGATGCGATATTAAAAAAGAAGAAATATTGATTTTTTTTGGCAACGTTGAAGCTTATCTTTATTTATTTCCACTTTATTAGTACGTACCAATTTTTTGTGGGGTAGGTCATATTTATTAACAAGAACGCATAAGTTAAGTAACAAAACAAGACTGAACGAACTATTTACAACGACTCTAATATTTAATGTTTGGTAATATTGATGATGTAGACAAGGTAGGTACTCAACGTTGTAGTCTAGCATCTTTTAGTAAAAAAGCTGGACCTTCGGTTAATGGATAGTTTTAGTATATATATACTACTATTGTACTAAATATTGCAAATTTTAGTCAGGTATAGTTTTTTTTTCGTGCCTAACTTACCTTATTGTCGAGTAGGTAAAGGAAGATTTAGATTCTTTAGCTGTCTTATCACAAAATATTTACAACACAAACATAGAAAACCAATATGTACATTACACCTACACAAATCTACACACGCACAAAATGGGTGACGGTTTAATGATAAAATAATTTGATAAGAAAGAAATGTACATAAAATCTACTACTCTTCTCAGAAAGAATGTTACAGCAACTAGCCAATTCCATTAAAAAACAAATACATCTGTTTATCGATAGATATTATAGTTTTACTGAAAAAATGAGCCCATTGTGATTAAGTCTGTAATTTTACATACTGTTTACTCTATAACGTATAACTTTGTCCAAACAGTATTCTTACAATATTTCCAGTAATGTAACTACAATATTTTGAATATTTTTGCTATAACTTTAAATTGTATTTTAGTCATGATTAAACTGAAACATCTACAGTCGACTCTCGTTAATTCAAAACTCGAGGGACTCGAAATTTTTGAGAGAAAATAAATAGTTTCATTTCTCTCTTTTTGAAATTTGTAAGCCACCCTTCACTTGCCACGAAGTTTTTGATCTTTAGAGAAGACGCGAACTCTTTTGCGTTTTACTTTAACAAGTTTCCGCTAATAGACACTTTTTGTCCTCTACACTGTCTTAGCCAAATGACTACGCTTTCTTCCAGACGAGGAAATTCACCTTTAGTAGTTCTTTTCCGTACTTCAGCAGTTTGAACAGCATAAATTTTCTCCTAATCCTAACAAAAACAAAGGCTTGATGATACAATGATACAAGTTTGAACTTGCCTCAAAATGTACTTACAATCTTTCTGTCTCTTTCTCTCTGCAACTTTAAATTGTCGAGTGTTTGACGCCGATGAGTTCGAATTAACGCGTCGTTTTCTTACGTAGCAATGATTTTTTCGTTCGAATTACCAAGTGTATAAAAATGTATTGATTTAGTTCGAAATATAAAGAGATTTTGTCGAAAACTCGTGATAACTTTGAATTATAGAAAGGTTCGAATTATCGCAGGTTTGAATTAACGAGAGTCGACTGTATTTGAAAAAGAAAATACTACAACTGGCGCAGTAAACGCCATCTGTAGTACGATGCTACATTTTAGGATTACGTATACTCCAACAAGGTCCACTTGTGTGGATATCTACTTGCTGAAAACGAATCCCGACGTAGCCAACCTCAACGTGATAGGCACGTTAGCTTAATTGAATAAAATAATTCGAAGTGGTCTGTATTCTATCGAAACTGCCAGACGCGGATCGCGATTTCGATCTTTTTGGATCTCATCAGCGCATCGCAGGTAGCTCCGACAGAACACAGACCAACTGTGTCACAGTCCACTTCGAATTATTTTATTCGACTCTAGTTTACGTTTTCGAAATACTCTTGTTTAGCTTTGAATTACAACATATAATACATATGCATTATTATTAAAGAATCTCTTATGTAGCTTAACTAATTATAAGATGCCCACGAATGAATTGTTTTAAGACATAATTTTTTTCCCGAAAAGTTACTATTCCTTTTACCCGTAGATAATGTTATCTGAGAGATTATCCCACAAGTAGTAAGGTTCGAAAACTAATTAAAATGTCTATCATCTATCAAATTATTCGCCGGTACGTAAAGTCAAAGAATTTTGATTAAACATCAATGTCCCAGGACGAAACATTTACACTTACCATTAGTGTGGTTAACTACCATAATTATACTTACCGTGTGAACGGTATTTTTATCAAAGATTTTCTTCAAATATTGTACAGAAGGTACTGTCACTTCTTCGGTAGATAATGAATCGTTCTCCTGGGTCTCGATTACCTCTGCACTTCGTTGTTCCAATTCATCCACATGTCCGTTCCTTTGACACGTCGCTTCAATACCATTTTCATTACTTTCAATTTTTTTTTCTGTATTTTCGTTGATGTCAGAAACCTCATGCATCGGTACGTCACCACTGACACTATGATGATGATGATGATGTTGTTCCTCAGTGTTTTCCTCTTTATTTTGCACTACGTTTGCTTCTTCCACTTTTACCTCATCGTCGATTAAACTGTTTCTCTTTGGAATGTCATTTCTTTCTCTGTATTCTCGTACTTTTGAAAATTCACCGAGTAAATTTTTTACTAATTTTTTGCTTCTTATTTCTGAAATTTCCGTATCAGTTTCCGGCGAACTGTGAGTTTTAGTTAAATTTAAACTGTGACTTTTTTCGGGAGATTTTTCAGATATGACGGAATTGTAGCTTTCGTTATCCGTTGAGTACTCTAAACTAAATTCTTTCACATCGCCGTTTGATAAAGGATGAGGTGAAACAGGAGGGGGCGATTTAGAATCCAAAACGGGATATGAAATGGCTTTTGTTACACTGTCGTTCTTATCACCTTCTATATGTAATTCGTCTGCTATTTTGGGTCCCGAACTAGTGGGAGAGTGACTTAAAAAGTGGGTGTATAGTTGTTTACGTATCTTATGTTTTTCTGGCTTTTTATATGGCACGTGTTTATTATCAGTTTGGTCTTTTTCCGTCATTAGGAACGCTTTTGGTTCTTCTGATATGTTCTGGTTTTCATCAACAACGGTTGCTTCTTTAGAATCGAATGGTTTCGATGTATACTTAATCCCCCTTGGACTTTTGGTTTCTTCTTCTAATTCTTTTATCCGATCTCCTACTCTAACCATTACTTTCCCGGTTTCTACATTATAAACCCTTTCTAGACTTCTATCAGAATCGCTTGATATTTCTAAAGAAGTAGGCCGTGCTGAGGAGACTTTTTCATTGCCATTTTCAAATTTTACTAAAACTTCTGTGTTTTTTGCTTCGACCGGAATTGAAATTGGTTCATTTATAGTCTGTGTTTGAAGTAAAAATGTTTCGTTAACGATCTTTGTGAATGAAGATTTGTACAGTACCTCGGATGAAATTTCATTTGATTGAACTTCTGAAGTTCGTACCGACTCAGATGAATGGCAGTCAGTCTCAGTTATGTTTTCGAATAACTGATCGACATTATGATTAGGCGATTGCAAAGAAAAACCGTTCTGATAAACTTCGCCGTTTTCTTCTGAATTACGCTCAGGCGAGGAAAACTGATGTTCGTTAGATATTTTCTGAAAACGTGTAGGTATTTGTTATTACGCACTAATCTATCAAAGGGTTGCCCATTAAATCACTCTGTTTTTCACCCGGCAATTTCATCCTTTTTCAGATCGAAGAAAAACTTTCCTTTTTTACTTTATTATTGCTTTAAGGAAGCATTTCTTTGAAGTTTTATTTTTAAGCACATTAAAATCAACCACCAGAAATATCTATTAATATTTTATCATTTTATTGGTAAAACTGGAGAATGAAACATGTTAAGAATGGATATTACTTACCACATGAAATTAATAAATTATTTTATTTTTAATCGATTTTATATAGCTCAACAGGCATTTTAAATGAAACTTCTGATACAACAAAACTGTATTATCTTTTAAACATAAATAATGGTCAGCGTGTCTAAGAGATTAATTGAGACAGCACATTAACTTTTAAAGAAAACGTCTAGCCAATTAAAAAAGCCATTAAACACAATAGTTTTCTTAGGATTTCATAAAATTAAATTAACAAACAGGCAGAATGCTGTAAAAATATTTTACGAAAAGTATAGGTTGTGAAATTCCTGGACATATTTTCCATTTCGAATTCATTACATAATTTATTGAAACTTATTAGTTAGGAAAGTTGAAATAACTTGACAGCCTTCTCTAACATTTGTAATATTTCCGTTGGAAACAAATATGTATCAGTAAATGCCGATATCTATCGTAACAAGTAGGTCATTATTTAACACAGGGGTAGCCAACCCGTGGCCCACGGGCCGCATGCGACGACCGACCGACGAGTCTATTCACCGGTACCGTACCGGTGACTAGGAAGCATTCATCGGTACTGTACCGGTGACTAAGAAGCTAGAAATAATGCTTTATTGGTGTTGTAAATTGCATTAACCTTGAATTAAAAGATTAAATTCATGCTTTATTTTAAATAATTAAATTTCATAATGATTAAATTAATTTAGTTTAAATAAACAAATTTAATTACTATACCTATATACCGGCATATAAAAACCATCCCCCTACCCCTAGTTTTTGACTGAAAATTTAATATTCAGGTAGGTATATCCGTTGTATAATAATCTTCTCAATTTTCAATCGCAGAAATGAAATTTGTGAATTTTGCATAAGCAGCCCTGTCATTAAGGCTCAGTACTGTGGAAATTTTAAATTCGAAAATAGTTTAAGGTGTTATAGTCTCATAAACCATATAAGATGTTCTATTGATAACTTAAAATACTAATCAACAATGTTTCATTCATCGTTTGGATACCGGTGAATAGCTTTTTAGCTACCGGTACAGTACCGATAAATAGCTTCTTAGTCACTGGTACGATACCGGACAATAACTTCTTAGTCACCGGTACGGTACCGGCGAAAAATACATTATTTGTGTAATGATATATTCGAAAATTAAGTGTGGAAATTATGAGAAAAAATTTTTTTTGATTTTAAAACAATATTCTTCTTTTGTTAATGAATTTACAGTGGTAAGTCTAAATTTAAGATGGACAAATATAATTTTATATGCGGCCCCCGGAGCTATGATTTATTTAGAAAGTGGCCAACAAGTATTGGTTGTTTGGATTGGCTGCTCCTGGTCTAACATTTGAAATATTTCAGTTAGAAGCAAATATCAGTAGATGACGTCATACTGCTGTAAGTGTATATTATAAACATGCTCATATAAAGCATTTTCGGTTTAGTCGGAGTTTTATCGAGACTGTCTATGGCGTGCTGATGAAATTAAATAAGATCAAAATCATCTAACATTTGAAGTACGTCATAACAGCAAGTATGCATTTCATGAATGTATTTCACAGTAAAGGTTTTGTCATATCAAAAACTCCACCCAAAAGCGACTTCAACTGAACAACGCTGAATATGTTTCATTTGTTAATAAGTTATGAGTTTCTTTGAGAAGAATAAAAAGAACGAAATCAGTTGATAGATGAATACCAGATATAGAAGTTAATGGACAACCCAATAGCTAATTAAAACTTTAATGCAAAAGCGAAAATAATGAGTTGACTGAAATTGTTCTTTGCACTTGAAATAAATTACAGCTTTTTTGAACATTTTCAGTCAACTTATATATAAATAACGTTAGTATTTCTACAGTTACCTACACACAACTAGCACAGTATTTGTAACATTAGTAAACTTTCATGTATGGTTTTTAAAAAGAAATGAATATGAAGATGGTCTGAAAAAGCTCTGCGATTATTAGCGTTGCCATCTAACTGTCTATATTAGTTACAAATTACAACTTACCGAAAAACAAACCAAATGTAATTACTACTATATTTACGTTTGTAAAACTTTATTTTGTCAACAATAGGTCACAACAAATTTCTAGTTTCTATTGAATCTACTAATATACCACAGACATTGCAGGTACTACGTATTATAACTACCAATACGTAAAGTTCGTTGAGTTTTCGTCAATATTGTTAAAATATCGTAATAAATAAAATTACCAAACGTTTTATGTTACTTGGAGTAAAAATTTTCTATGCTAACATGTCTATTCTTATAATCCACCCTGACTTTCTGGGAAATTTAACAAAGGGTTTTGTGCAAATTGCCTGCTAGTGTTTTTCGGTGAATACAATTTTCTGTGCAAGTTCGAGTGTACAAGATCTGCCTCAAGATGTTCTAAAACCACCTTATCCACACTTACCTCCTTTTTTGGTTTGCTAGCACCAGCTGATCTTGCAGCTTGCTTGATGTAATATTCTCTGCCAAACCTAAAAATTATATTGATTTAAATGTAGGGCATTTTCTCCAAAACACAGAATTTTATTTTTCTGTTTATCTAAGATTTCGAAGATATAAAATGGTTTTCTGTAGCAACTTCTTTTAAAATTAACAATACCGTATCAAATATTCAAATTTCATTGAAAATAATAAAAACAAATCATCGAGATTAGAAATGTGCTTATTATAATTTGAAGATTAGAACAAAGTCTATATTAATCATATAGGAAGGCTGTAGACCTTTTAAATTAACAATAATCGAACACCTACTGCATTATAATTCGCAAAACATTGATTTCGTCTATACGAAACACCAACTAACCGAACCAAAAACTTAAACCTAAACATCAAATATTAGATTTTCAATAAACCAAGTTTCTGTAAGAATTACTTCATTGTAATTGTATGTGGTTTCAACAAATACACCGATCCTCATTTTGAGCATAAGTCTTTCAAAAATTATAGTCGATCGTTTGGTTTGCTGTCTGAACCTAGAATAGATACATTCAGAACAAAAATTTTCTTAACCTGAGAAAATACTTTTCCAAACTTTTCTTTGTAATACTTTTTTCATTAAACTATACTATCTACGGAATTATTCAATTTCTTTTCATTTTCTTTCAGATGGACAACAAACAAGGTAAAGACGTTAAAACTGAAAAATGCTACAAAATGGATAAGTCTACCTTTTTCCACAGTTTAACTCATGAGCACAGACATTTATTCGATAAACATAATACAGTTCCATAGTCTCTTACGAATTCTTCCAATATTATTTGTGCGATTATTAAATTTCACAATCGATCATCGATTGTAAGAAAATAATCGATCATTTCGATTAATCAGACTAATCGATTATTTAGATCAATCGAAGTAATCAGTTAATCGATTAAGTAATTTAATTAGTAGAAATATGTAATCGATTAACTAAATTGTTCATGATTGAAGTTGGTCGCAATCTTTTTATTTGAAAGCAAACATAACGCTATTCCAAAATTACAGGAATATTCCTGCTTTCAATGAATTATAACAAAACAAAACTAAACTTTTCATAATAAAAAATTGAAAAAACTAAGAGTCTATTTCGGACTATTTAATCCTAGATATTAATTATTTATGGTTAATAGATTATGAGATCAATATATTACTTGTTTAGTTGGTTATTTGATTAATCTGTTATTTGTACAATAAAAGTAATCGATATGTAATCGATTAAATTTCTATAAATCGTACAATTTGCTCTGATGAAGCTAGAGTTTCGTTTACATCTTTTAACTAGAAAATTCTCAAAAGAAAAGAACTGAAAACCAAAATAACAACAACTGAAGGCATAAGTCTATTACAATTTCTTCACAATACGTATTATCTATTTTTCATTTTCTGTTTCTACTTCGTCTTAAAAATAACGACAGAGCCTTGGATGGTAAAGTAATAATTGATAATTATTCATAATTGTTAATTTAATAATCGACATTAGAAATCGAAGGATTCAAGCGTCAAATTGTAGACATTTCCAATGTTTAAAGTCTTAATTTTATATTTGTATATGATCTGTCGATTTTTTTTTGGGGAAAGTTTAATACTCTACAAAAGTAGTCCTAAACATTTTTTCTCTTAACTAATTTAGTTTTCCGAAAGAATTTAAACAAATACACAGTGCATGCGCCTTTCTTCTAGAACTTCGCCTAGTGTTTTGTCTTTGCGCTACTGCATTTAAAAGTTGAATGATAAAGATGTTTCGTTGTTATATATAATTCTTTTTACCATCGAAAAAAAAAATATATTGTCTACATCTCTACATCAAAACAAAGAAAGATAAATTATCTTCTTCCGTCCCTTTGTTTATAAAAAGCGAATATAAAGATAGGAAATGAAAAATTAGAAGAAGTCAGATAATTTAGGATAAGAGTAATAGAGATATAAAGCAAAGGATAGCGCAGGGTCGAGTCGCCTTCAATAAAAAGAAGTCGGTTTATTTAGAAATTCGAAAAAGATTGTTAAAGGAGTATGGCGCTGTACGGGTGCGAAACATGGACGGTGGGCGCGGCTGAAAAAAAAAGGTTCGAAATGTGGTGTTACAGGCGAATGATGAGGATACCCTGGATAGTAAATGTTAGAAATGAGGAACTATTAGAAAAAATAGGAGAACAGAAGTCACTATGGAAGTCAATAAGAAATAGGTGAGATAGATTGGTAGGACACCCTCTCAGGCCTAGTTAGATACATATTAGAAGCAGAAATAGGAATTAAGAGCAGTAGAGATAGATTTAAATTAGATTACTGTTCACAAAGATTTAATAATGTGGCATGTTCTAGTGTTCGGGGATTCGAATATTAACAAAGTGGAGGTACGTAAATACATCCTCCAAATCTGGGTAGTTTTATGATGAAGTTTGTTAGAAAATGCTAATTAAATGAACTTATATTTCTAATTGCGAATTTATTGCAACATCACGTCAACTAAATTAAAACTCGTAAATGTTAAGTTAAGAATTTTATCATTGCGTTCTAGTACTCTAGATTGTATTTGATAGCGATAATTTTATAAATCAGTTAGATGTTGTTAAAGCGCTTAAAATACTGTTTTTGATAACCTAATCTATTAGCTACTGTGCATAAGTTGTTTCTTACAACTGTGCATACACAAAGTATAATTTTCAATAGTAAACAAAACAAAAAGGTTTTTATGGAAGATGCCGCCTCAATCTCCGGAAGAGTCGGAAGTAGAGGGGGTACTTGCTGCATTGTGAACCACGGACGCGTACAAAAACTGCATTTCCCATCGAAATAACATGAAAAAGCACTTTAAAAGCCTAAAGCTTACAATTTGGGCCTAAAACGATAAGGTTTCAGCATTAACAACGAATGTTGTATGAAATTAATTGAAAAATCACTATTTTGCATGAGTGTCGGCGCATTTGTCTATTAAAAGGAAGCATAAAAAGAATTAAATAAAACATCAATTCAGTAAAAGGGTAATGTAACATAGCGTCTGTATGCCACGCTTTCCATTCTGTTCGGTAAGATAATGTTATTCCATCTAAATTAAATGTTTAAAACTGTAATCTAAGACCCACGACTCGGTTAGTAGGTCAACAAGCAAGTGAAGCTTGTCGGTAAAGACAAATTGACATTGAAGCTTTATATCATTAGAGGTCTAGGTAAAGCTTTCCAAGTGCTTTCCAAAGACACTTTGGTAGTCTTATTAGCTCTTTTTCGATCACGAGAAGAACTTTCCGTAATATATCCGTACTCCTACATTTTCTCCCCTTTGGCAACACTCGTCATTTACAGAGATTGTACGTTCCATGTTCCAAAGATTAATTAACTGTTTGCCAGCACAAAAGCGATTTCTTTTTGATAACAGCGACCCGACCTGTGCAATTCTTTGCATGGGCGTAGACAGGCAGAACAACGGAAGGGGGTACTGCCTCTCCCTGGCAAGCTTATCGCACCCCCCTCCCCCGTAAAAGCTCTAACGAATCATATCGGCACAAAGTTAAAAAACAGTAACCAAACACATTAAACCTACATCTATTTTAAATCTGCCCCCCTCTAAGAAAAACCTCTCGCTACGCCTATGCTCGCCTGTACTACGTTTTCCATCCTGTCCTACATAACTTTCTAATTATCGAAAATTCTCTCTCGTTTTTCATCACCAATTTTGAATTGATTTCAATCGAGTAATGAAAAGCGAGTAAAAAATTGATTATTATTATTGTTAGACAGGATTCAAGAAAAACAAGACCTTTTAAAATAAAATGATATGGGATAGAATAAAAATGTTACTTAGGAATACATATTACATTTGAGCCATACATGTGTCTTGATTTGGAGTGTAAAATTCTGAACCACCACTAACACTATTACTTAAAACAAAATTAATTGATAAAACTTCCATTTGACAACTTCGACATTCATAATAATAGATGTTGACATTTTACTTCAGTTGACGAAATTAAAATTAAAAGTGATGTCTAGAAACAAGCTAAACTTTCATTTATCTGTTTTAATTTAATTTATAGTGTTTATATATTTTTATATTTCTCAAAAAAATTGTATTCTTAGTAAAATTGCGAAAAAGGTCCTAAAGTTATCCAGGTATAATATATGTGCAGGTTATTACATTATGAAGTCATTGTTTTTGTTCTCCATTGAGTGGAAAATAATACACTCTGTACATATCTAGATAATTTTACATTTAATGAAGTAGTAATGAATACGCAACTTATTAAACAGTATTTATATAACACTTTGGCTCGTGTTGATGTCCTAAATACGTATCAAAGATCATGGACTCCACATCATCATCATAAGGTCGTCAGTCCTAAGACTGGTTGGACATGTACCTCCACTCTTTCCTATCCTGAGCCAAACTTCGCATTTTCCTAAAACTAGAACAGCCCACATCCTTAACTATATGCGAACAGTAATCTAATCTTGGTCTACGTTCCTAGATTCCAAAATAAAACCAATATGTATTAAAATAAAATCAATTTATTGATAAATTCGCAATTAAAATTAATCGTTATAATCAGCTTTAGGCAAGAGTCTAAAAAATTTAGTGATTTTTTCTTGTATTGAATTTTGAAATTAGTCCACTCGGTTACATCTTTTATAAAAGTCGCTTTGGTACGAGCCAACAGTACTCAAAAGATGCTGATACGTTGAAAAATAACAGCGAATCTTTTTCTACTTGGTTAGATTTTTTATAAAAGCCGCTTCGACACGTACCAACTGTGCGTACTCAAAAGACACCGATACTTTAAAGGGATTCAAATTATCGGTTCTAGATATCAAGAGTTTAATAAGATAGATAAAACTTTGTTCTAAAATCTGTAGAAGGCTATTTTTTTATTTTTTAATTTCTATTGAAAATACATGTCCTACAAGAAGTATCAACTTTAAGCACTTGTAAAAGCTTTTAATAGCCATATTATTGAAAACCAAAAACGTACCGAGTTGGTGTGAACCTTTGTTTGTTACCATACAAAAAATCACATATTTATCTCACAGCGTTAAATCACAATGTTTAGAATAGAAACCCATTTTTTCGGAAAAATTCACATTAGGCACGGGCGGTCTATTGCGGTCAATCCCCTTAATAAATGACACCGAATCCTTTTCTATTTACCGATTGCATCCGCGAATAATGAAAACGCTAATAAGGAAACCGTGAATAAGGAACTTTTACTGTATGTCCTTTTCTGTACTACTGACAATGTATGTACAAAATTTCTTGATAATCGGTTAAGTAGTTAAAGCATGAAATGGTAATAAACAAACAAACAAACTCATATTCTCATTTATAATATTAGTTATTCGCACTGTAGTTAGATATTTTAGAGCATGTTTTAACTTTAATTCAGTTTATCTCAATCTTATTCACTTATTTAATGATCTTAAACAGTTTCATCAAACGTAACGATTTTCTTCATAAAAAGTATGTTTAAAAACATATTTTATTTTTTGCATATTTGAATTGACTCTGTTGCAGAAGAACACAAAAATATCGCAATTTTCACGCTTTCAATTATCCTGAATCGTAATATTTGATATTACATAATATACCTATGTATATACCTACATACCTATGCTTGTAGATATGATCTGCTAGAATAAACAAACATTGTTGATATTTGCACTAATACGTTTTCTTAACACATTTCTATTGAAACTAAATATTGGGAAAATAAATACAATGAGGAAATAATAAATAGACTTTTGAAGGTATGTGTTGTTTAGCGCGAAATCCCTAAAGTAGAAATGAATGTTCAACACTCTGTACATAGCTTTTATTTGTGAATGTAACACACGTTGCAGTCTTTTGCACTTGCGATGGTCCTGGTCTAACTCTAGCCTAACGATGAAAGGCGAAACGTCTATCAATATACAAAAGACAATAAAACTCGTAAAATTAATCTTAGTTAGTAGTAACAGTACCAAATTTGGCCAAACCTTAACCAAAATCCTTTTTAATTAAATTTCAACTTGCCTGATGTTTCGTTCTTGTTTAAGATCTTCCTCTAATAAATCAATTATGCGTTTACCAGACATGTCGACGTTCCACTATAATTTTCACTTGATTCACGCAACACAAATTTCAGTTAAAATAATTGCTTTAAAATTGCAAATATTATAAACGCTTATCGTCAAGTATCTTAACAACTTTAAACGGAGATAAGTTTCATATTCCGTAATTGATCACTTGATTTAAACAATGAAGTTATCACACGACTCGAATAAAAACGAACTATTTTCCGGACTGTTATCGTATAAGCATAATTTTAAGCATGCCGTATTTATATTTTTGTGCATTAAATGCAAAATCCCATGATAAAGAATAAAATACCTGCCTACAGGTATGTAATGTTGTTATAATTTTAGTTTTAGTAGTTTCGTAAATATGAAACGCGTAATGTATTATTCGATTATTTTTCAAATTATATCTGGTGCTGGAGATATCTCACACTTGAAATTCGATTGTATAGTAAAATATAATTACTACATTAATTGCTCATTTCAGAGAATATAGAATTAATAAATAAGCCTGTAAAAGGTCAGAACTAGAAAACAGGTTTGAAAATAATTTTATTGATGCAAAACCAACACAATTTTCTTATTAGACTGTGAAAACTTACTTTGGAAAAATATCATCCTAAGTAGAGGCGAACCGTGGGTGTTCGTTTTAATACATCAGTAAAATTATTTTTAAATCTTTTTTCGGGCTCTAATCTTTTACCGATTAATTATTACTATTAATTCTATATTCTTCGAATGATGAGGATACCGTGGATAGAAAAGGTTAGAAATGAAGAGGTATTAGAAAGTCAATAAAAAATAGGCGAGATATACCTAGGTTAGATTACTGTTCGCAAATAGTTAAGGATATGGGTAGTTCTAGTTTTAGGGAAATGCGAAGTTTAGCTCAGGATAAAGAGCGAAGGTACCTGTCCAACCAGTTTTAGGACTGACGACCTTATGATGATGATGATGATGATTCTCCGAAATCAACAATTAAAGCAGTAATTATATTTGATAATACAATCAAATTTCAAATGGGATATCTCCAAATATGTTTTGAAAAATTATCGAATAATGAATTACGCATTCCATATTTCCGAAACTAATAAAGTTACATAGTCGGGTACTTCATTTTTTACCATAAATAGTTAGGAAACTTTTTTGAAGTAGTATGGAAAATCCTCCTGGATTGGAGGCAAAACTTCAGTGTTGGTTTTACATGAATAATATTTACAACCCTATTTTAACTTTGATCTTTTATAAGTTGTGATGATAAAAGGAAGAAATGAGATCTATTAATATTAAGCATTCAGGAGTGTAAAGTTTTTCATTCCATTTTAAAACTTTAATTTAACATTTGTTAAATGACTAATAGCCACAAAATTGCAAATCAAATAAAAATAGAAAATTACGTAATTTGAAATCAAAACAATCTGTGCTATTTTTCACATGATCCTTAACTGCTTCTGGTTGCATATTTTGATATATCTTCAGGCACTCAAAGTAATTGATAAAATTTTTTTATCGAATAAAAGAATTTAATCTTTGTAGGAAATATTTAACAATTGACTAAAAATAGGTAATCGTCACAGAAAACGATTTAAGTCCAAAGTCCTACTTCTAATTATTATCTAGCATTGTGTAGTCATCTAAATCTTCTGATTGAAACATACAATGATTACAGTAACCGGTATCATAAATGGTAGTTGTATTTAACAATTTTATTGCAATATCATATCAAAAAGTCATTTTCCGAATTAGATATCGTACCATTTACCGCACCGGCACTTATCAAATACATTAAAATATCTTTTTAAATGTTATTAGTAGTAACGAACCCCTTTAAATGATACTCTACACGATATATTATGTGTACCTAGTTTTACAAAAAAAATATCTGTTGAAAATTCAAAATGCCTGATTTTCATTATTTTTCCTGAATTTTCACCATAAGATTCTCCTTCAATCCAAAATTGAGGGTCCTCACTCAACTTGAAGTACCCAGTAAGGGTAATAATCGGAGATACTTTTGACAAACAAACAGACGGACGAACAATGAAGTGATCCTTCGTTTTTTTTTTATTATTTTACCCATGTTTTTAAAAAACCTAACCCAACCCTCGTATCATTAAAAATTTCTTTTTCAATTTGATCAAAAGCTGCAAAAAAGAAAGTACTTCTAAGTTTGTTTTTTATACTTTCCTCGGCGCTGTGTGCAGACCCACGAATGTAAATGTAAGGTTCTGACATTCTAATTAGTCAAAAAAAAAATAAATAACCAACAATCACAGTAAACAACCAAGGTTGAACTGTATGTGAATTTTGACATGCTACGACTGTGAATAATTATTATTCTTACACAAAATTAGTTGAAGCCTCAAGCTGAATACTGCCGTATCATTAGATACATGGCTCTGTTCAACTTTTACTTTTACGAAAACGTATATTCGCTTTATTTCCTAGACTTTTTGCCGAAATTTTCCTAGATTTCCCTAACAACATGACTATTATACATATACCCCACAATCTGTATGTATATCTGTATATTTTGCATATTTACGTTTATATTTTTTGCAATATTTCAGTAGGGGTATTATTTAACAAATGCAAATAATTCAATAACGTGTCCGCATTGTTTTTAATTGTTGTGGTTAGTTGAGGTAAGACGTTTCGTTTTTGTTTACAAATAATGATTTCTTAATATAACATTGATCTAGCAGTCACGTAAGGACAGCAGAAAAACCACCGGAAGCAATGCATACTCCCTCCAAGTTATTCCCGAGGAAGTTGTAAATGTAAAATATTTGTTTTTCAATTAGTTAAATCCATCTCTTATTTATTTTTATTTTCTTGTTATGAACATTAAGAATTCTCTACAGATTTTGTATAAAATTGAATAAAAATCGTCTTTTCCTTATGTATAAGGAGATTTCCCTAGGTCTGGCAATATACCACTGCGTTACTAGTATTTCCTGTTACAACAGATAAAACTTTTCGTTTCCGGCGTCTACCACTCATGAAATGTAATGCGGTCGTCGCTTAATGCTTAATATTACAAAATAAAAGTAACAAATACATCAGAAATGTACTTACAATGAGCTTGAGCTGTTAGTGGATTGTGTACTTAATCGTCGTTGGAGGTTTTCTTCGGAATAAGGGTTGTTTTTAAGTTCAACAGCTTGTTGATACCATTTATTTTTCTCTCTTTCCGCGTAACTTCCTGTAAATTATAAAATACCACGATACATAATTTTCTATTTTTAACGGACGAAAGAAAGGGGTATATTTTCAAGTCGACGCATATATTTTCTTTTTTTTTTGTATGCCCACGCATAACTTTTTAGTGGTAGTCCGATTTTGATAATTCTTTTTGAAATGAAACTTCTTTACACATGGTAAGGTAAGTTCGTTTCATGCGAGTTGCTATGTAACGAAATCATGCAACGGCCACGTAGTCGACTTCGTAGTAGGGATCGCTTGAGCCGTAAACGCGCTTCAATGCAGGCAACTCCTGTATGTATAGTGCAGCCCTAACAAAATGTATGTATTTGTATCTGTTTATATATTTGTGCCCTCATTCTACAGTCGAAACGACGCCACAGACGCCAATTCCTTAATCCCTATCCCGGTATGTTTCTGTGTTTGAAGAAGTTTCATTTCAGTAGCGTGTTGTATAATTACACGTTGTATTTATTTTTTTTATTGGAAAGGGTATAAATTTGGAAACAAAATTCCAATCCTAAGGGTAGGAAACAAGGGGATGATTGTTGATTGTTGTTCACTCACTGACTGTAATGTATGACCACGCGTAACTTTTAACAGAATAGTCTGATTTCGATAACTCTTTTTTTATTGGAAAGGGTGTACCTCAAAGTTGGTCGAATATAAACTTGGAAAAAAGGATAGGAAACAGGGGATGATTTGTAGTAGGAAAATAATAGTACCTGATAGTAGTAGTGGTAATTAGTAGATTATAGCCACAAAAAANTTATTATTATTATTGAAGTAAAACTTCTTTATCGACGGTATGAAGGGTAAAACTCAAAAGGTAACATAAGACCAAAAAAATGAACAATTGAGTCATTTCGTTTTACAGTCATGTTCTAAAGTTCTTGGTTTAAAAAAATGTATTTCACGAGTTTCTCTCGCCTTCACAACGACTTTATAAGGTTTTAATTAAAATCAATGTAATGGATTTTAAATTTCAATATGAACCATTAAGTTCATTTTACGTGGGTGTTTTCAAATTCTCTTTTTTCAAAGATTTATATTGAGAAGTCACACTTTGAACAACTTATTTATTAAGGTTAATAAAATAAAGGTTTATTATTTTTTGCTTTTCAATTTTTTCGGCGATTTATTTTATTGTTAAAAAACTTTTATAAATTTTGCGCTTGTGTGCAAGGCACTTAAAAAATGACATACCGTGTAATGCTTATAGGATAGGTACCTATTTTTACAAAAAATAAAAATTTAACAATTCAGTTCTATGATCGGTTTGACTTGCTTCGTATTAGGGTATTACGGCTACACTTGACTCATTAACGTTTCTTACCTTTAAACATTTCAGATCTGTCTTCCTCAACACCATTTTTCCTTTGCACCCCATTGAATGAACATTGATTCATTTCATTGTTGTTTTCTTCGAGCACTTTGCCATTCTGCTGCGAATGAAGCACTTTACTTTGATCTGATAAAGTTTTCTGTTTAGCACCATTACTATCAACGAATATTAACAAATTAAAATTTTATGGAAATACAAATTAAAAATTCATGGTATCAGTATCTACTCCTAACCAAGACATTGTAATGCTAAGATGTGTTATTATATATATTGAATTAAAGCAATAAACATTTTGTATTTTTATTTTTTAATGCATTGGAAGTGGTTAGATATAATAAAATAATATAGCGGCGCGGCATCCAAACAAAAAAAAAGAGGTCACACAAACGCCCATGTATTTTGCTGTAACGCGAGGCCTCTGTCTATGTCACAACGTCTTTCAGGACAACAGGCTCGAGCTGAAACTTCCTTTCCTTATAGGGCTGCCATCCGTCCGGGATTCCCCGGATTTGTCCTAGTTTGAAGGACGTTCGGGGACCGTCCGGCAGGAGTTTTTAAAAAGTGTGGACACTTTTGTTGTGTCATCATTTCTGGTTCAATGATTATATTTGAGACGGGGGAGACACGACAGGAAATAATTTGTTTAGTTTCTGTAACGATGTGATCTTTAGTATGACCGGCGCAAAGTAGAAAAGAACAGCACTAGGCCAGAAAAGGAAGGAGACAACTCTCGGCCAAATTCTTAACCGGCGAGGAGCGTATATTCCGTACAGTACTGCACGGAAAAATTGACCATTTTATCCACTACAATTGCTCAAATGTGCTGTTATTGGTACCAATTACTACTGAAAATACCAACGAGATGTTTATTTATATTTGAAGACATATTGAAGGCTTTAACGCTTGTTTTCGACTCGCACTACTATTCATGATTGAACAAAACTTTTAGCAGGTACTGTATGAAAAAGTATGTTTAATGAACAAGAGTCGAAAGTATAACGAGAGCTGTTTTCTCCCTACCAACGATTTTGCGAGCGCGCATCGAAAACATTGGAAGGGGCACATCGCTAGAGAAAGTAAATGAAGCATACTTTTTTTTTCGAAAAATAAAAAATAAAATTTTATTTATGAAGTCATAAAAACTGTCATCCCCACCTTCTAATATCTAATTCTATTATGTAGAATCATTGAAAAAATTTTTGGAGCGATTTTGGTCTGGAGCCCCATTTCTGGACAATTACCCAAACTGCATTTCACGAAATTTTGGCTACTACAATCTCAATAATTTCAATTACGGTAATACTCACTCAAAACCAATTAAATTCTAACGTAATTAATTATCACGAAAATTATCAAATATCATTTTAAGTGTATAGCTTCATGGAATAAATTTTAAAAATCAGCAAAATATTGTAATACTAAGTAGTAAAGCGTGCGCTATTTACGCGTACGTCTCTTTACTTTTAATTTTACCTTCCCACTTCCCACTCCAGATATATTTGATCTGGATTGTTACAAAAATTACTTCTTTAAAAAAATTCTTATTATTTCTCCCTCTACATTTTGTCCGTATTAAGGCGTTAAAGGACGTAAATTGTGATCTAAATTCTACATACCTTTTCTGTACTTCCGGAATTTTTTCTACAGTTCTGGGAAGTGACGCATATCTTTCGGTATATTCTGTATCTTTTTCGACATTACTTTCCAAAGAAGTGAAGCCGTTGTAATTGTAGTGTTCCGTACCTTAAATAAATGGAAGCAATTTTAATCTGTGTGAGTACTGATAAAAGCAACGTGTTTGTTCTTCTTGAGCTACTGTGTACCGCTATGAGATTGAGCTTTTTGTGACAGAAAACAAACTGACATCATTCGCTTAGTAATTGGTCCCATTGCTTTTGAGTAGAAGCAAAAAAAAAAAACGAATAGTTCAAACCTTCACCTCTTTGAATACTAACGATGAGTTTCAAAAAAAAACTATTACAAACGCACATTGTCGATATGTCTGTAGTAAAAGTTAATACTTTATGAAATTGTAAAAAGTATACTCCTTTTTGTGATATAGCTAACGAAGGTATATATTTAATAAAAATACCTTGTTTTCGATTACTTTTATTTCCATTATCTTTTAAAAAGTTATACATATTTTTGTAAATCACTTGAAATAAGTTATCCAGGAACATGTCGAACGTTTATACTCTATTGATTTTTTTTATTTCGTTTCGTCTTTTACAATTTTTTTTAGAATTTTACAAGTTAAAAAAGTTTTATCTACTTTTGGACAAAAATGGCAGACAAAAATGTTTAATTTGACAAATACATAACTAAAATGACTTCTCAAGGGGTTATGTTCTGATTTGAAATAGTAGAGTAACCTACCCAACATGTTCCCAACCATAGTAACGTGATATAGGAATGAAACTATTGCAATATTGCTAATACTTTAAAACAATGGCCCAACTAAAATACGCTCTTGCCTTAGAATTAGAAAATTAAATAGAATTTTACAATCGATAACAAAAATGAGGATTTTGGTCGCATGTGATTATTTTTGTAAATATTTCTGCAATTATGCACTGGTTTGAATTGTGTCTTTTGTCCATTGTCACTGTGTAAATATCGCTTCTATTTAAATTCTTTTGTACTATCTATATTTCATCGTATCTTTTCTTGTCTGTACTTTCTAATAATCCCTGTATAATACTTTAACTTAATCTTGCCTATGCCTATTGTTTCCTCTACCTCGAAATTCATTCTTACCTTACTTGCTCGCATTCTCTACTAATAGCTGGCCTATCCTTTATTTCTACCTAAAATTCCGTATCTTCATTTCTACGAACTTCTTCAAGTTCATGTCTCCAAACTTACTGTTTATTATTATTATTATTGAAGTAAAACTTCTTTATCGACGGTATGAAGGGTAAAACTCAAAAGGTAACATAAGACCAAAAAAATGAACAATTGAGTCATTTCGTTTTACAGTCATGTTCTAAAGTTCTTGGTTTAAAAAAATGTATTTCACGAGTTTCTCTCGCCTTCACAACGACTTTATAAGGTTTTAATTAAAATCAATGTAATGGATTTTAAATTTCAATATGAACCATTAAGTTCATTTTACGTGGGTGTTTTCAAATTCTCTTTTTTCAAAGATTTATATTGAGAAGTCACACTTGTTCAAATTATGTTCTTATTTGATATTTGATAAACTTACCTGATTCTGGAGTAACTGATTTTGGCACATTTAGATCTTCGTCTTTATCACCATTGGCAACAAATCTTTTGATCACATCTTCTTTTTCTTCTCTCATATCGGATACATCCGTACTCTCGTCTTCAGAGACACTGTCGACCGACAAATTGATCTTGTCCAGCAAGTTCTTGCCGCCAATCACTGTCTTTGAATCGATCAAAATCGATTTAATATCTTGCGATGACTCCATGTCACCAAAATCCGATCCTACATCCGATAAATCTGAGGTCTCATCCGCTTCTTTATCACCTATTTTAACTTTGGCTTCCGTGTTAGGATTTGGAACCAACATGGGCACAGGTACAGGCGAAGCTGTACCATTAAGTCTTCTTTTCTGCATCATCCAATTTTCGTGCCACTCGTCTGAGTAGCCGTTGACTTTCAATAAGGAATCTGTACGGATGTATTGAGGTTCTTCATCATCTGATGACGATACTTCTTCGATTTCTTGGCGTATCTAAAAAAAAACATTAATTGAATAACCCTAACAAATGAGTAGATATTTGAGTTTCTGCAACATTAAAAGAATTATTTTTATTTACACTAGTCCTTTAGAACTTTAGACAAAAATCCGTATATTTAATTGATTAAGAAACCCCGCCTAAATGTTAACATTTTGAGATAAGGTAATTTATGTTTAATGGAATGTCAAGGCACTAGTGATGAGTAAAGCAAGACTAAGACCAAGATTGTCGCAAATAGTTCTAGTCTTGGTCTTGCTGATATAGTCTCGGTGTCGGTCTTGGTCTTGATCTTGGTCCTGCGTGTTAAGTTTTGGTCTTGTTCATTTAATCTGATCATCATCATCATCATAAGGTCATCAGTCCTAAGACTGGTTGAATACGTACCTCCACTATTTTCTATCCTGAGCTAATCTTCGCATTTCCCTAAAACTAGAACAGCCCACATCCTTAACTATTTGCGAAGAGTAATCTAATCTAGGTCTACCTCTACCCCTCCTGTTTCTGCCTCTAATATGTCTCTGACTAGACCTTCATGCCTGAGAAGGTGTCCTACCAACCTATCTCGCCTATTTTTTATTGACTTCCATAT
>NW_020438989.1:194710-212283 GCF_000699045.2 Agrilus planipennis | reverse complement strand
GAATACTATTCTTAAGTAACTAATACTCATGATATTAACTATTCCGTAAACATACCAATTTTGCATTGAAAATACCACAACAGTACCAGGTTTCCTAATTTACCTGTAACATCACTGAAGCAAACTGAAAATCTCAAATACCAAAAATATATTTTGTTCCATGAAGAGAATATATTAAAGTTGCTCCAAATTATTTAACTCAAAACAATCGGAAGTAATTTTTTTTGTTCCTTCGGTCTTAGTTTTAGTCTTGATCTTATTCGTTCGGTCCTGGTTTTAGTCTTGGTCTTGTTCTTTCGATCTTGATCTTAGTATGCTAGTATAAAGACGGGTTTGGTTTTGCATTTTCGCAAGACCAAAACCAAGACCAATTTTGCTCATCACTACAAGACACCATCTTAGCTAATTAAACTTGCAAAAATTTTTACAAAATTAATCACTTTTAGATTTATTTTGTTTAACTAAAATTCCTTATATTCAAGTAGATATATGGTATATACTCATGTGGAAGAAAAGTTTTGAAGGTATCCTAAAAGTAGTGGTATCGGCATTGGCACATTGAAATCTGGTAATACTCATTAAATAAAACCATGTAGTTTATAATTTCAATGAACATTTCGTCTGATCCAATTGTAACTAAATATAAGTTAATTTTTATAAAATGAGCCTGTAAAGTTTACCTCTATTTGGTCGATACGATTCAGTGATCCTGGACTAGACTGTACCCATTCTTCTAAACTAACAGTAGATTCGGTGTCGTTTGAAAGGGGATTATTTTTCCATTTAGAACTCAAATTTTCTTCTCCAAAAAAGTATTCCTTGTTAGTATTGCTTTGTTTTGATGAAGTAGATAATCGACTAGATGCACTATTTCTAGAAGACGTAGGCAACTCATCTTGGTAACTTTGTACCACCTTTAAAAAAAAATACAACGTGTAATTATACAACACGCTACTGAAGTGAAACTTCTTCAAACACACAAACATACCGGGAAAGGGATTAAGAAATTGGTTTAATGGTATTATTTGTACACTATGCTTCGCGCGGGTGCAATGCTGATAGTAAATATACTAGAGAATGTCTTTTTATACAACAATCACAGCTTTTTTGTCATTAGGCAATACAAACAGGCCGGTACCGCCGCAACCGCTATGTCCCTGTATTTTAAGTCTGTAATATCTTCGAAAATATTCATTTAATTTACATGCTGTAAAGGGCCATATTGATCTATATTAAATGCACAATGTATTTAAAAGTACTTAATTGGATAAGGATTAATGCTGTATTGCTTAAAATCGCTTCGTAAATAAGCCATTATTTCTCGTAAAAAGTAAAGGATAAAAAATGGTTATTGTGGGTTATCCCTAAGAGATAGACATATACCATCCCGGACTTTTTTGTAGACCTTTTTAAGGTGTACAATACTGTAGTACATTATTTTGATCTACCTCGTAAGGTTCAGCCAGCGTTTGCAATGTAAGCGCAAAAAATGTGTTTATTTACGACATCACATTACAAACCTCTAGAATTATCAGTGTTTCTCTACTATATTATGAATATATTATATATATAAACCTTCCTGTTGAGTTACTCTATCTATTAAAAAAAAAAAAACGTATTAAAATTCGTTGCGTAGTTTTAAAGATCTAAGCATACATAGAGACAGACAGCGGAGGAAATGCGTTGCATGATTTCGTTACATAGCAACTCGCATGAAACAAACTTACACTACCGTGCGTAGAGAAGTTACACTTCAAAAACACATTCGATACAAAATAAAAATGTTTGGTAGTCGATCAAAAGTTAATAGTACTTCGGAGGTGATGTGCTGTAATTCACAATAACAAAAGAGTATTCGTAAGTACCTACAAAGAACCGTGAATTAAATAGGTTTTACTTTTAACTAAATACTCAGCACTCTAATAACCTATAATGTAATTATTATAATAGGAACTAAAATGTATGTACCTACCCCTTCCTTTTCTAACAAAAAATACGCAATTAATCAATGTGAATTTGGTATCAAGATAGGTACATATAGATAAGTAACTTTTTTAATTGATCGTGAGTTAGAAATACATTGAATGGAAATGGTTAGTTATTGAATTACTTTTTTATTCAATTTCTATATTATTATTGTTTCTGTCGTTACCTACCATCACCACAACGTAGGTAATATTACACAGACTGCAATGTCTATGTTCGCTGATAATACAATTATAGTGCATAATTAATACAGCCAGGTGGCTAGCAGGGCCCGTTTTTCCATTGGGCACTCTGGGCAAGTGCCTAGGGCCTCGCGATCGACGAGGGCTCCCTGGTTCCTACTAAATCTATTCTCTAACCGAAAAACGATATTTATTTCTGATATCTTTATTTATTATAAAGGAAATCAACCAATAATTACTAACTAGAACTTTTCAATAAACAAAGAATTTCAAACAGTACCCTGGGAATCCTAAAAGAGTTACTTTTCCAAATCATATTACAATTGCCCATTTATTATGAATGTAAAAAAATGAAACAATTATTGAGTAAATTTAGAATTTTGGTCTTTTTACTGTTTTATCAACATAATTATCTGTGAAAGTCATAGGACCCCGTTGTCTTTATGTGTCCAGAACTTTTGATAGGTAACAAACGGTCCTGATTGCAGGATGAATAATATAATTACTCGACAATAAATCTATGTAAGATGTGTCAACGAAACTGTGTGATAAATATCAAAAAGATATCAATAGTCTTGTAACAGTGATAAAAAACATAATCTGTTAAAGAATTTCATCATCATCATAAGGTCGTCAGTCCTAAAACTGGTTGAACACGCACCTCTACTCTTTCATATCCTTAGCATTTCCCTAAAACTAGAACATCCAATATCCTTAACTATTTGCGAACAGTAATCTAATCTAGGTCTAGCTCAACCCTTCCTAACTTCCGTTTCTGTCTCTAATATGTCTCTGACTAGACCTTCATGCCTCAGAAGGTATCCTACCAACCTATCTCGCCTATTTCCTATTGACTTCCATAGAGTTCTCTGTTCTCCTATTCTTTCTAATACCTCTTCATTTCTAACCTTCTCTATCCACGGTATCCTCATCATTCGCCGGTAACACCACATTTCGATTGAAGAATTTAAAGAAAAATATCTTCTTGCGATTTATTCCCACGAATATATCTACTACTAATTACTCTCATGTTTACCTAAAATTATTTATAACTAAACTAAACTGAATTTCGACTTGTGTAGTAATTTCCGTCTTACTTCCCGCTCCCATGTCTTACGCAACTTCAGGGTATAACTAATATTTATTTTTGTGAAAGTCTTATTTAATTTCTATGCCAAAGAATTAAGTAGATGTACCATATACAATTATTGCTTATTATTCTATTATTTTTTCCATATTCATAGTCACTCACCAACTTTTTGATTTACATATGCAGTTACTGTTTAAGGCATTTCATGTGATAAGAAATTTTTATCAAATACATTATGTAGCTATCAGTCGTAACAAAAACAATACTTCATTTAACAAGTTTAAAATTTATGTCTACGTTCAAAACAAATTTTGAAAATACGAAATGCAAAACTGGTAATCTTCTTCTTAAAATAAATTGGATGTTTTTATTGTTGTTTATAATTAATAATCTATTCTATTCTTCTATTGTTTACTGTAAAATTCATTTTTGTTCATAAATGGTTGTTATAAAAAGATCTTACACGACAACGTCTAATCAAACTGTATTATTCAATCAGAATTTTGCCATCTATTAATAAAAACACTGCGAAGCGATAGGTAACTCCACTTATAGAAACTGTTGTAATAATAATAAAAATGCGTTTAGAACTATCCAAACACACTATTATGTATATAATATTCAAAATTATTCTTCTGAAAAAGGCGTTTGAAATGGACTGTTGAAATATGTATTAGGTATTTTGTTCACATTTTGTTTGCATTTTAAGTAGAACTATTGCAAATAAATATCTGATAAGTAAAATGTAGAATTTTACATAAAATATTTCTAATCTAACTCTGTGCAAACTGCAGATATGACAAGTAGTTACTTTTCCTGTCATTTGTACTAAATTCAATCGTTTTTTTTAATTTTTGCAACTATTAATTATTTTATTTTCTAGTGGTCATATTTATATCCTTCAACGTGATGTGTATTACGTTTTAAATAATGTAATCAATTAAAATTACCTTTTTACTCGCAATAGATACTATAACAGCCATTTTAGAAACGAAATACACTGCTGTTACACATTTACTAAATCGTATTGATCCTTGATTAGCGAGAAACCTTTTCTCAAACCAATAGGCAGGCATGTTCCTAATTAAAGTCTTATATATGGAAATTCTTTAAAAATCAATGTTTCCTGTAGTTGTAGCAAAACGAGCAGTAATTTAAATGTTAAGTGAAAGTGAATTTGTACATTTATATGCTACTTTGCACAAGAAACAAAATAAAAATTGTTTCAATTATAGGTAATTAGTGAAACGTCACTAAAACATTACTTCCTTACATCTTAGGTACTAATCATTAGAAAAAATCAATGTGGTTTGTTAAGGAAGTGAAAGTACGGCAAGGTGGCATGGCGCAAGTTTGACCGGGTTAGGTTAGGTTAAAAAAAAAAAATTAAAAAGACAAGTTTTACTCGTCCTTAGAAATTTTGGTGTAAGTAATCGAGAAAAAATATTCCCATTCAATTTTTCATACAGTTCTTTTAAGAAGATTCTCTTGATGACCGTGGTCCAAAATTGGTTCCTTTCCTGTAGATGGAGTCGCTTATCCGATATTTCGCCAACCTCTATAGTTGGCATCATCAGAGAACTTGGCGGAGGCGAAGATGCAAAATCCTTCTAGTACTAACGATACTAAAAGCTAAAACAGTTTCAATACAACCGTACCAAAGGATTTTACGTCCTCGCTACGCTCCCATACATCGGATATAGTTGAAACGTTTAAAATTTGCTCAGTCCGCAATAAAATAATCACATTTACTTTCTTCTTTCTTTCTACTTACTAACTTGACTAGAGAGGTTGCTAACAGAATGTCTACTTTTACTCACGACGGACGTTGTAGGGAATATCGTAAACATAGAAAAGAGATGTCAGGTACAGGTTACATATTATTATGTAACAGAAAGAGATGCAGACAAGCAAAGTTTGAGCATGTTGTCAGTATCGGATTCTAAAGAAACTTCAATATTCTCAAGAATTTAGGAAAGCAAAAACGCTTGTTTAAAGAAATAATTCCAACCAGGAAGTTATAAAGCGTTTCTTATCTTAACAAGGGCGTGTTCAAAATGCAGCAAATGGCTACAGTCCCAAGTGGAAATAGAAAGGAAGATGTCAATTCTCAAAGATTATTTATCGCAAACTTTGTCAATTTTGATTGTCCCAATTATAAACGATTCCATCCGCGGACTCACCGTTGGAGGAAAACCAATCCTAGACTGGGCCAGGTCGATGCGCGACTCTCTTCAGATACCTTCAGCCCTAAAAGTTTTAGTAGCCTTTTTAAAATCGATAAATTACTTTGTTCGGCTAGAATAATTGTGTTACACTACTTCAATTCTGGTAAAAAATGTGCTGTGTACCCATTCATTTTGAAATAAATTGTATTTTATGAGATATCACTTCATTACAAAAAGAAAATAGACAGTAGAAACCATCAATTAACACTAACAATTTGCGTTTTGAACTAGTTACACCAATACAATTACATTTTTGTTTACTGAAGGTCTTTATTTTTTTATAATTACCGTTTACGAAAAATTGAAATCAGCACGTCTTAACCTAGTTTTCGTACAAAATCTTACCCTAAGTGCCTTTATTTATTTATTTTCTAATTAATCGTTTTTATACATGTATACTTTTTTGTTACAAAGTATCTTTATCTATTTATGGAACACTAACAATAAGTGGGTCAGGCGTGAATGCTTCAAAAACAATTGGAAAAATAAGTGCATCCACTACTTAAAAAACTTCATTGATTCAATTTGTTATTCTTCTAGTTTGAAAACTATATAAACAACATTAGCAACAATTGAAAACGTTATTTAATATTAATATTTATATTAATTAAACTGGTCAAGTGCACCATTGATGACTGTTCTGTACTACGGAAAAACTCTGTATGTACGAAGTAGAAACTTTAATCATTGTCAGAAACAACAGTTTCAACTTAATATTAGTGATAAGTAATAATTTCAATTATTTATTTTAAAAGAATTTTCAAATATCATTGAAAGTAAATACGAGGGTGGATTGATAAGTTTCCGGCCTAACCAAGAGATGACGCCACTAGGCCTACCTTGAGGTGACATTCTATAGTACCATCCTTGGATAGCTTGTAGCTATAGTTTCAGCCCGATCTCCTTGCTAGTGTAGGTTTGACAGCACGCTGAACAAGACGCCTCTGTGGTTTTCGTAAAAATGGAAAAGCAGGAAAATCGTGCTGTCATCAAATACTTTTATTTGAAGGGGTTAACGCCGAAGGAAATTAAAAAAGAGATGGACTCAACACTGGGGACATCCTCCCCGTCATATTCAACCGTTAAGCAGTGGGTTTCCGAGTTTAAAAAGGGTCGTGTGAGCACCTCTGATGGGCCTCGCTCAGGACGCCCCGTTGAGGTCACAACTCCAGATATGATCGAAAAAATTCATCAAATAGTGCTGGGAGACCGCAGATTGAAAGTGCGTGAGATAGCTGAGACCTGTAAGATGTCATATGAACGTGTGCAACATATTTTGCACCAACATTTGCATATGGAAAAGCTCTGTGCAAGATGGGTGCCGCGTTTGCTAACAGTCGACCAAAAATTGATTCGAAAAAACATTTCTACCGCAAATTTGTCATTGTATAAGCGTAATCCAAGCGAATTTTTGCGTCGATTCGTAACCGTTGACGAAACGTGGGTCCACCACTACACTCCTGAAACCAAAGAACAGTCTAAACAGTGGATTGGACCAGGGGAACCAACTCCAAAGAAGGCAAAAACAATTTTTTCGGCGAACAAGGTTATGGCTACTGTTTTTTGGGATGCAAGAGGTATTATATACATTGATTACCTTGCAAAGGGTAATACTATCACTGGTCAATACTACGCAGACTTATTGCAACGTTTGAGCCACGAGGTGAAAATTAAACGACCTCATCTGGCGAAGAAAAAAATCTTGTTTCATCACGATAACGCACCAGCGCACACGTCAATCGTTGCGACGGCTAAAATCAACGATCTAAAGTTTGAATTGATGCCGCACCCTCCTTACTCTCCAGACCTAGCCCCGAGTGACTATTTTCTGTTCCCTAATCTCAAAAAATGGCTTGGCGGTAAGAGATTTGCGGACAATGAAGAAGTAATCGAAGCTGTAAATGGTTATTTTGAGGAGCTTGACGAATCAGTCTATAGAGATGGCATTAATAGACTGGAACACCGCTATGAGAAATGTATCAGCCTTGGAGGAGATTATGTTGAGAAATAAAAAAAAAAAATTTTTAAAAACCTTGTTTTTCTTGGTCAGGCCGGAAACTTATCAATCCACCCTCGTATACCTATTTTCTTTCACATTTTGCTATATTTAATATTTGTTGTTTATTTTCAACGTATATTAGGAATGGAGTCAAGGATGCACATTGTCACGGCTACTTTTTAATCTATACATTGAAGAGGCGATCAACGTCATTAAATATAAAAAAATGTGCAGATAGATATACAGGGACAAAAGATTAGTATGCTTTAATTTGCAGAGGATATAACAATATTAGCATCTAGCAAGGAGGAGTTAGAGATAGCTTTAAATAAAATGGAATCGGTATTGACAAAACAGTATTGTATGAAGATAAATTAAAGTAAAACAAAAATACTGGTATGCAAGGGAAGAAAAAGTAGGGAAATAGTGAATGTAAAGATAGAAAATGAAAAATTAAAAGAAGTGGCCGTTTTTAGGTATCTAGGAAGTCTGATAAATCAGGACGGAAGGAGTAGTAGGGATATAAAGCAGAGGGTAGCCCGAACGAATACCGTACATAGAGAAGGTTAGAAATGCAAAGGTATTAGAAAGACTGGGGGACAGGGGACTCTAAGTGAATAAGAAATAGGCGAGATAGGTTGGTTGGACACCTTCTCAGGCATGAAGGTCTAGTCAGAGACATATTAGAAGCAGAAAGAGGATTTAAAAAGAGTAGAGATAGACCTACATTAAATTACCATCACAAATAGTTAAGGATGTGGGATGTCCTAGCTTTAAGGAAAAATTATCTCAGGATAGGAAAGAGTGGAGGTGCGAGTCCAGCCAGTCTTAAATCTGACTTTCTCATCCAGACAGAAAAAACACCCCTGGCTTTTCCTGAATGAATTTTTAATTAAAATAGTAAATTCTGGTAACTGTGGCTGCTCCAGTTTTCAAGATACGTAATCATTAGAGAAGCGTTCTTATTCACAATCTAGATTTTTACTAATAAATAACTAATCAAGGATCAATTTTATTTTGAAAACAATAGGTCTGGTATTTTAGTTATTTAATGTCTTACTCCTAATTAACGTATTGGCTTCATGGCCTTGGATTGTTTTATTTATGTACTTACTTTATTTAAAATTGCGGTGGCTAGTAAATCCTCGTACGAACGATCAGTTGTGTCTTCAGGGATAGCAGGATGAGTGTGAGCTTTCGAAAGCGTTGGAAGATCTATCGCTTCTTGAATAACTCTTTGAATGATTTGTTTGACAATGGCATGAGCAGAACATGGCGATTGGCCTACAATGGGTAAATCTGTAAGAAAAAATACGAGGATAACAACAAAATCAATTCAAATGCCGGTGTTTAATTGGTATATGTTTTAGGCTGTTTACCAAAAATATCAAGAGCACAGATTGCGTTGTGGGTACAATGCAGAAAACGCTCTATTTTAAAAGTAAATCAACATTTTCAACCCTAACTTAACCTTTATGAAACCAGTTATCATCATAATCTTCGTATTTCACTAAAACTAGAACATTTCACATAGTCAACTATTTGCGAACAGTAACACAATCTAGGTCTACCTCTACTCTTTTTACTCCTGTTTCTACCTCTAATATGTCTTTGACTAGACCTTTATACCTAAGAAGGTGTCCTACCAATCTATCTCGCCTATTTCTTATTCACTTCCATAGAGTTCTATACTCTTCTATTCTATCTAATACCTCTTTATTTCTAACCTTCTCTATTCACGGTATCCTCATCATTCGCGTGTAACACCACATTTCGAACGATTCTTTTCTTTTCCGCCACGTCCACCGTCTATGTTTCACACCCGTACAACGCTGGGCTCCAAAGATACACCTTTAACAACCTTTTTTGAATTTGTAAATTAACCGTTCGCGAACATAAAAGTGACTTCTTTTTATTAAAGGCGGCTCGACCCTGCGCTATCTGCTTTTTATCCCTACTACTCCTTTCGTCCTGACTTATCTGACTTCCTAGATACTTAAAATCGGCCACTTCTTCTAATTTTTCGTTTCCTATCTTTACATTCGCTCTTTCCCTATTTTTTCTTCCCCTGCATATCAGTATTTTAGTTTTACTTTTATTTATTGTCATACAGTACTGATCTGTCAGTACCGCTTCCATTTTATTTAAAGCTATCTCTAGGTCCTCCTTGCTAGATGCTAATACTGCTATATCATCTGCAAATCTAAGCATACTAATCTTTTGCCCTTGCACGTCTATCCCTACAGTTGTCTGTCCTTAATGATATAAATTCCGTCTTCGATATATAGATTAAAAAGTGATGATAGTATCCACCCTTCTCTCACTCCGTTCCTAATATTTACTTCTCTACTTTGTCTGTTGCTCTTTCTACAAACTAAGTATCACTCTTCAGTCTCTGTAACTCATCCCTAAATCTTTAAGTACATTTAATATTTTGTCCCATTTAACATTGTCAAAAGCTTTTTCTAAATCTACAAATCCTATTCACTCTTTCCTTTTTCTATCAGTTTTTCTATTGTTACCCGTAAAGCTAGAATGACCAACCGCGTTCCTCTATTTCTCCTAAACGTAAATTGATCCTCCCTTAATAGTTCTTCCGCTATTTTTTCTATCCTCTGTGCAATTCTAGTTAAGATCATGAAACCAATTAAAAAAATGGTAATGATTTTTTTTAATAATTATAACTTTTTATTTTTTGGCCTCTTGAAGATTTGGTTACGTTTGAAATACTTGCTCTAATTTAGTTTTGAATTTATTTCCTTTTGTGAGTATTTGTAATAATATACACAATGCGTTCTGTGCTGTTGAAATAAATTTTGATCGGTCAGTGTCAACGTGTAGGATTACTATAAGTACCTATAGGTAGAAATATCACTGCCCATTTTTTTTGTAATGTTGATTCTTTGATTAGTTAAAGCCTCAAAAGAAGAAGATAATTTTCAAAGACATTGTGTACCCGTAGCTATTTTCATCAGTTTTGTAATCGAGTAATTTTTGTTATAAACCAATCTTACAGATTAATTAATAGTATAAATGATATTTCAAATTTAAGCTCTTTGATGAGTGTTTTGCTGATCCTTGATTAAGTATATATATTCCAAAAAATTTTGTTGTGTTTTTTAAATTTTCGTTATTAGTATGTCAGTAGGTTCCAGTTGTTAGAATTAACCCTTAAGATATGAATGATTACTCTCATGTTTACCTAAAATTATTTATAACTAAACTAAACTGAATTTCGACTTGTGTAGTAATTTCCGTCTTACTTCCCGCTCCCATGTCTTACGCAACTTCAGGGTATAACTAATATTTATTTTTGTGAAAGTCTTATTTAATTTCTATGCCAAAGAATTAAGTAGATGTACCATATACAATTATTGCTTATTATTCTATTATTTTTTCCATATTCATAGTNAAAGGCTTTGTTAGACTAGAAAACCATATTGGCAAACCATATTGGTTGAATTAAAAAGAATTTACTTTCATCGTGTATGGATCCTATCCTAACCTAACCTAACCATAAAAATTAAAAATTTAAATTTTTTCGTGATGTCCTGGTCAGGATTTAAGAACAAATTTATCAAATTATTGTATTTTCAATGACCTTTGACACGTATTTAGGACATCAAAGTCACGGGTAAAAACTAGTATCACATAAATTAGTCGTAAATTAATACCGTTTCTTCGTCGAAAAAATTAACTTTGAAGTAAATAAAATATACATACATATTTTATGGCTTTAATGGAATATTTATTTGTCATTTACTATCACCTCCCAACTTATTATTATGTCGCAATTACAGGATAATTGAAGTAATCATTTATACGTTTCCTTCATGAAATTATTATTTAATTAGAGAATGTTTTGCAATTAATTCCATTACTTCTACCGGAGCTGTTTTAATTCTGTTTTTATTGAGCATTTATATTAAAAATCAAAACAAAAACAACATGATCTATAACAAACATAAAAATAAATAAAAGTCCAATTATGCAAAATCAAAGAGAAACAACAATTACAGGAAAACTGGACTACGTTGTTTTCTGTCCTTTGCTAATCGCACATATTAAATAACTTTTTCATTCATACGCAAAGTTTTTCTTTTGTTATTCACAGTTTGTATTGTTACGTTATAGAGGATGGGCGCTTTGTTATAGAGTTGTATAATCTATTAACTACATGTATAACGGAGAGTTTTTCCAATAAATAATTTGTCATGGAGAGTAATTGACTACTTGTTTTCTTTTCACGATATGAATGTGCTCAACTGTATTTGTTTAAACAAGAAAAACCTTTAACCTTCAACCTTTAATGTAAAATCAATGAATGAGTATAAAGGGTAAGGATTGCTATTTAGAAATTTAGAGAAAATAATGAGGCACCGTGGTAGATATATTGCCTAAATATACTAATTGACTACTTGGCATTTTGGCTATTGGCCATGGTTGGAGACAAATACTGATGCCACACTACATAAAATCCTGTTCCTTATTAAAGTTGTAATGGATGTGGTTTAGCGGATGCGGATGCGGATGCGGATGCGAATGAGGGCGCGGATCATTAAAATTCTAGGTTTCCAGATGCGGATGATAATGACGAGATGGATTTTATTTAATGCCTTTCTTTTGATACGTTTTGAGAAGTCAGTCTATTTTCACATATGTGAGAGATTTTAAAATTGGATAATTTTGTTTATTTATGTAATCATTATTATTATCAGCAAATGAGCGTCATAATAAGTTCCCTTCATTTGTTATTTTTAGGATAATTCTAGCATATCATGTTTCCTGTTATATAGCATTGTAGTACAACAAATATCCGATAGATATTCTCATTATAATGTGCGGATCGGGATGAGGATGCGGATTTTAAACTATTTAAATGTGCGGATGCGGAGGAGAGTGTGCGGATATTAATATTCCTGCAGATCATCCGTAATTGCGGGTGCGGATGCCGAAATCGGTTACAACCCTACTCCTTATTTCTAGCCTTTAACCGGCAAAAGATGGGTAAAATGTCGTAAAGTTGATCGATATACCGTTTAAGAGTACCAACGTTTTGTAAAATTTCAGTCAATTTCAATAAAAGATATTAACGAATAAAAACGACAAAAATTGCGTTTTTTGCATGTTGCAATCATATGTAGAGATGTATCTCTTATTATAATATTCTGCAACTATTTGACCTTACATAATGAAGAAGAAACCGCTCCTTAGGCATACTTTCGATATTTAGAATGTTCTCCTTAAATCAGAATCTTTCATTAAGATTCGCTAATTTTAACCTTTTTGAGTTGAAACTAAACAGTTGCAAAGGAGAGGGTGGATTTCAATGTCTACATTCGGGTATATAGTTGGTTGCATGACGTGTTATAACCATTAAANACGACAAAAATTCAGCTCTAATGAAAATATTTGTGACATTTAACTTTGAGAATTAAAGAAATGTAAATACCTAATAAGGAGTGGAAAATATTGCTTTCTTTTATAATGATACTGTCGCTCTTGAAACTAATCGTAAGCGACGATATGCTTGGATTATTAAAATAAAAACTCAAATTTAACACTGATTTAATCTAGAAAAACTTAGTTACAAAAATATACAAAAAGGCAAAACGCGTGCGTCTAACAGGGAAGACTTAAGTAGACTCTTCTCTAAAAATAAAATATTGGACGTGACCAATCGTTCACAATTTCCTTCTTAGAATCTACGCTATTATTCAGTATGAGGACCCCGAAGGATGGGTGGTCAAAA
Source organism: Agrilus planipennis (assembly GCF_000699045.2). Taxonomy (NCBI): domain Eukaryota; kingdom Metazoa; phylum Arthropoda; class Insecta; order Coleoptera; family Buprestidae; genus Agrilus; species Agrilus planipennis. The sequence goes on along the minus strand of NW_020438989.1, from coordinate 199,046 downwards.
ATGGTTTACAGCCCTCTTACGTCTACAATTCCTTCATATAGCTGTAAATAGACCATCCGCTAAAGCAGCAAATTTTCCCTTGAATAACATGAAAAGCAATTTAAAAGTTTTAACTTGAAATTTCGTAAAATGGAACATGAAATAAACGATTTAAAAAATACAATAAATAGTTGGACAAAACAAGGAGAATGATTTCAAGCGAGGGCGAATTTTCAATTTACTTGCTTTAGACAAATTCAATTGATGCCAAAATAACATTCTACAGGATAATAGTAGTTTCTATTAACATACAGGACAGTTAAAAGCGAACAGAAATAAGAAAGTAATAGAGGCAATAGCAATGGTTATGTACAGAGAGCAAGTAGGGTCCAGACTAGAACATACACTAAACCAAGAGATAAGAAGACTACCACAACTTATGTGGTATGGACTCGCAATGGGGATGAAAGAAAATAGATAGCCAAAAAATGTTAGTTAAATGTGGGTGGGGGTAGGGGGGTTCGAAAGAGGGTGGTCACCAGAGTAAAACCCCATAAAAAATTTGCGGCGGTCTCACCCCCATAAAACGTTATGGGTGTTGAAAGTTGATTATTTTGACAAATTTTATAAACAATAATTCAAATAAAATTCAATAAAACAAACATTTTCAAGCGGGTGGAGGTGGGGGATCGAAAGAGTGTGGTCACAAAACAACAAAAACCGATAACCTAACCTAACCTACCCTATTGATAAAGATATTTAAATAATGTTTTATATAACTTTCTCAATATTTTTATGTATTTTTCATTAGTTTTACCTTTGAATATTGATTAAGAGTGACTATATAAATATTTACATGCCTAGAAATGTATAAAAATTGGCATATTTATTAACTTTGAACCCCCATAACTTTTTATGAGAGTGAGACCGCCACGAACTTTTTATGGTACAGTGGTGGGGGAGACCTCCTCTTTTGATTCTCCCACCCCCATCATCTAGACCTTTACCAATTTTTCTTAAATGCAATTAATATGGCAATATAAATAAATAACTTTGTTAAATAAACCGTTGTCGATAATTGTAATATTTCCTTGCCTGTACCTTATAATATCCATATCATCACTTCGCGAACATTTATGTCATTCCGGGAACGGTTAGTCATTTCCGGGAACATTACAATATTTCAATAAAATACGCACAAATTAGAAAGAACATAGTTTATTACATTATAGAACTTTAATTGTGTTCATGTAGTGTTAATTCTATTATAATAGTTCTGAATAATTTACAATTTTTTAAATTTTATGCATGGTAATAGCAACTTCTTTCATTTTTTGACGTATTTTGCTTGTAAAATATTTTTTGTTTATTGTTTTCACTATTGTTTATATATTATGGATACATAATATATCCATGTTATTAAACAATCCTTAAGTTATGTACTTTGTTTTCTTTTGTTCATTTTATCAAATTTAGACAAACGTTCCCGAATTGATGGTTTTCTGTAAGATAGTCACTAAAAAGCAATATTACAAAAAAGTATAGAATTCTCTGCGCTGCCCTGTCAAAGTTTATTAACGTATAAATTTTGTAACAGTATAAACCAAAAGTCATCATTATAGCTTGAAATTTTTTTTGGCATAAAACCAATCTTGAAATTTGCAACCTTGGTGATTTTCAGCCAGTTACGTATTTATAAATTACAAGATTTACATAAATTCGAAAAAACATTGTAGGTAGGTCTCACACATATCACGTGTTCGAACGATTACATTTTACTGCGAACAAAAACTTACCTAAAACGACTTCAATGAAGTAATGCCAACAGTATAAAGCCACTGCAAATATAATCCACAATGTTATGATAATAACAGTTAACACTTCGCCAAACATCTTGAGGCGTGCAACAGGTCAAGGTACACCATCAACTACTGAAGAACAACGTCCTCGAGGTATCATTAGAACACTTTTTTCCCTAATTGTTTTTATCGTTATCACACCAAACACTTTTGCTTATAACATTTTCCAATGTCAGTACTTACAGATATCTTTTTATTTTAAATTGCGGACTTGTATAAATTTAAACGACTATCGTTCCTGAGCTAACATTTTAGGATGTTATCTTGCGTGTTTCAACAAACAATAGGCGATGAATTACACATACCCTTATCTAAAAATAAACCGCTATTACCAAACTAGCAAGTTTTAAAAGTTTATTTATTTATTGTCTAGATATACTTTAACAGGTATATTATACTGAGTGTTCTAAGGGAACCATACCATTCGACATATAAATTCTATTGCATTAATTTGTTTTTTTGTTTGTTGTTAATGGAAATTCCTGGATTACCACTATAACCCACTACATGCATATTTATTACGAATGCTCTAATAGAAATTTCAGTCTCGAATCGCATTGCTATACACTTTATCGATCCACTTGCATACATATTTACAGATTTTAAGCCCCGACGTAAAAACGTCAAAGAAATTCCGATTTACTAATGATTAAATACAGTACGAGTCATTATCCTGCGTATAAACTCAAATTGTCTTGTGAAAAATAATTTTTATTTTTTTTTAAGTATTGAATGTGATCATAAGAAAATTTTATGAAAATTTGAACCTGGATTCTCTGGCAGATGCTTTTGGATACTTAATTACGTTGATTCTCTTTTTTCCGAGTCTCTGAAAGCGAGACTCGAGTCTCCGTCTCTCATCGAGTCTTTCTGGTGAGAGACTCGAATCTCTCAATTCTCTCATTCTAAGTTGAACATATTTCAGAGATCCCAGTCTTTCTACGAGGGACTCGAGTCTCTCAATTTTTCAGTTTTATTCATTCATTCTCTCTGTCAGAGACTCGAATCTCTGAATTAACAATTTTATCGTTCGAGTCTCTCATACAGAGACTGTAAGATATACATAAAAACACCTAGGCAATAACTGAGAGACTGTGAGAGACGCTCTCTGAGACGCTGAAAGACTCTGAGAAACTGGAGAGAGACTGAAAGTTTTTGCCTAGGGAATTCTTATGGTTATTGGTTAGTTTCATTCCTTTGACATAATTGACGAGTCCCTGGAAGTCTTTTGTCTAAAACTCGCGTCCAGTTAACGTTACCATCTAATTATTTGAAAAAGGAAAGTTAGCCCGAAAATAGTCCTTAGTCAGAAATTTCAAGTGTTTCAAATTATTTTACTCTGCAATTTGTCATCATCATAATTACTTTGTATAATTTTATTTTGTTTTTACGGATATTTTCTGATTTACCCACTTATTACAGGCGGTGATACAGATCATAACGTTAATGACACCTGGATTGATTAAAACAGCAAAAATCACTTTTTGTATTCAACGTTGAATTCCAGCAATCGTCTGGTATTTTCAATGAGATACGTACGTAATATATGAATTCTGTGAATTTTCGTTTGATTAAATGAGTATCCTTGTTTTATTAATGAGAGTATCTCCTCGAACTGTTGAGTTTTTACGTTCAAAATGAGAATCTCCCTAGTAGTAGACTTTATTTCGTAAACTTTATAACTATTTCAATGAAAAGCGGCCAAAGGGGATGAAATGGTATTTATTTAATCTGTAATATTCAACCGGATGAAGATAAAAAACAATTCACATTTTACCCCTTTTGGTCACTTTTCATTGCAATAGTTCTAATTCTAATGGAGAAGATAGTACAAAGGGTAAACTCTATAGGCCGATTAATAGGTATAATTTCAGCTATTGTGCACATAAATTTCCACCGTTTGCCATATTAAGTCTGCTACTAATGAAATTTCTATTTTTGAATGTAAGCGCTAAGTAATGCAAGCAGACAGACCCATTAATGCATACAAGACAAGAATCTCAAGAAAAAAAGAAGCAGTAGACACCCTCATGTTTCAGACTAGACTCACATTTTTATAAATTTCAAATGGAGTGGTCACTTTAACAACGTGAGAGTGCTCCACACACTAGACCTTGTGCACAACCCCCATTACAGTTCTACGTTTGCTCATCAGTATTTTGCTATAGATAGTTAATGGAATGATATGGTTTCCCTTGAACATTTACTACAATTAAATACCTATGAAAGTCGCTACTGGAGATTATTGCTTAGGGTAGTAGGTACTAGATATTTGAAGGTGAAGGAGAAATTTTATTATTTGCATTATATAGGGTTGTTCGGAGTCATTTCGTTTTTTTTTGTGGAAATGAAAGACAGTTTTCGTATAATAAACAAACACTTTATTAAGTTATATATTGACCGTTCTGGTCCAACACCTTTTGCCATCTTTCTGGTAGTAGCATAATTCCACGCTCATAAAATTTTTGGTCTTTGCTGGCAAAAAACTGATCGAGGAG